>NC_085880.1:46000616-46003116 GCF_034702125.1 Engraulis encrasicolus | reverse complement strand
CAATGTTGTATTTTCAAAGGGTATTGTTCAGATTACTGAGTTGCTGTTACTGTGGTACCAAATGCAATAAAAAAAAAGTGTAACCCATATGGGTAGTCTAATCATAGCCTCATAGGCTAGCGTACTCATATGCGAGACATTGTATTTTCAGAACAGAAGTGTAATTGCCTCTCTGGTCTCTCTTTTAAAAAATCTGCCCCCCTGACCAATTTCATCCCAGCTCCCTGCCAGATCATGAATATTTACCTATGTACCAGAATACATTTTAAGTTTTGCTTAATGGCTTAATTTGTGCATTTCATATAGGGAGGGGAATATGTTCCTTTTTCTTCTCAGCCATTTTCAAGTGCACTAACATTGTAGTTTTAGGATGTCCACAAAAGTACAAAAAAAAAAATGTCCCTCTCAGATAGTCTCAAAAAGCCCCATTTTACCTTCATTTTTTTTAAAATCGCGCACCGCAGAAGGGGGGGGGACCCCCCCTGAACCCCCCCGGTTCCTCCCTCATACTAAAAAATCCTGGAAAAAGCCCTGACACACAAACACACACACACACACACACACACACACACACACACACACACACACACACACACACACACACACACGCACACACACACACTCCAACACACAAAAGCACTATGCCCACAGCAAGGCCTCAGAAGGCCCGTTTCCACCAAGCAGTACAGTACGGTACGGTGCAGTTCGGTTCGCTATTGTATGCGTTTCCATGACAATACTTCCCGAACCGTACCCACTACCCAATAAAGCAGGGGTACTCAATTAAAAGTCCCCGAGGGCCAGTTTTTCAAAATTCCTCCCAATAAAGGGCCGGGCCGGGCCGACACGACCCCCCCAACCAAAAAAAAAATAAAAAATAAAAAAATAAAACATGATAAGTCCTTTGTAAGCACAATACACACGCACTCACACCCACAGCAGATATTTAGTTTCTAGTGACAGGATGGGAGAACATTTCTCTCATAAAGGGCCTGCATTGTGGGGTGAGGTGCCTGCCTTGCTCTCATTGCCACCCACCCTTCAGTATTTTTTTTAAATGACATAAGATTATCTGTTAGCTTATATTCACAAACTACATTCATAAAGAGTTATTTCTTAGTGAGAAAACCAATAGTCCTGAAGATAACACTTTTCAAACAATTGTTGCTTATTATGACTTTGTTTATGCAGCTTTCACATGCATAATGAGAAGCAGAGGCAATAATGGACCCAACAAAGAGGACACATAGATAGGAGAACACCAGGTTTTGTCAACAAGAAAATGGCACATTTGATGCCATGTTGATTAAATGCAAAAGCCAATAATAAATTGTCAAGTTGCTCATAACTTTGTTTGCAGTCTTATGAGGGTCTTTGCATTCCAAACGAACTATTTGGGGACTGTTTAAAAGTGTGAAAAGTTTATTAAGCAATTCGTTTTTAATAGGCTACCAATAGTTAGCTGCCAGCAGAGCTCAAACACAGTTTGCCTTCATTTGTGTTAGCAACTAGCTACAGCTACTGCTAAACCAATTCGAAGTCCTAACACACTGTTTGCAATCAAATGTGGACCATTACTTTCAAAAACGATGCATAGAGAACTTTGTGAATAATTTATTTACAGGCTCTGATACAGTCCTTCCCTTGTAGTCTACCTCACAACCTCTAATGCCAGCGTCGTAGGTGCTTCTGTCCGGAGCCTGCAGTGACTGACACAAACAGGGAGAAACTGCCTGAGGGGGCGGGGCACGGCACGCTTCTTCATTGCGTCTGTGGCGCGATTTCAAAATAAGAGCCGACAGCGCGATCGGACAAAAAAAAAAAAAAAACTTTTTTTTAATTTTTTTTAATTTTTCAAAATCATTCGAGAGCCAAAAATAGATGCCCCGCGAGCCACAAATGGCTCGCGAGCCGCTATTTGAGTATGGGGGCAATAAAGGGTACCAAACCGTACTGGAAAACGGTACCCTTCAGGAGGGGTACCAGTTTATGGTACGGTTCGATAATTATCTTTTGTCCCTAAATATAAACACTGCTTCCGCGATTAACTTCAAAATAGCAACGGACATAACTGACAGGCTGATATAGGCCTGCATATTTTTCTTGATTATTAATTTTAAAATGGAGAAAACAACCATCTGGTTTGGAGGATAATGAGGGAAGAGTAAAGCTCTCAACAGGGAAGAGGCAATCCAATGGAAATTGGGTGGATTAAAAAAAAAAGAAATGTCCCTCCAATAATTTTGATTTATTTTGCGATATGCAACTTTTACGCAACTTCAGCCAACCCCCGTTAATTCAGCGCAGTGTTGCACTTTTCCCCAATTACTTTAACTGTTGCACAACTAAACTACTTCCGCGTCTTTTTCATGGCTTTTCAAGTCTGTGATGGTGAAATTAAAGCATGGTAGATCCACCTTCTTTGGTCTCGTCTCGGAAAGCGGGGAAGTAAGCAACAGACTGGTCGCCTAGCAACTCACATGCAACCAAAGAAACTCAA
>NC_085880.1:45973116-45995616 GCF_034702125.1 Engraulis encrasicolus | reverse complement strand
TTTGTGTGCACGAGTATGTACGGTATGTCATGTGCGCTTCCATTCAACATCTTCTGCTGATATTAAATGCTACAAAAGGGAACAAAACCTACACATGAAGGTTCCTACCTTCCCGATTCCTCAAGAGCTCCAAAAGCCATCTGGCTTTGATTGTCAAGCAAAGGCAACTACTCACAGTCGGAGATACAGTATATACAACACAGCGCTTGGGGAACCTCTTAGCGAATCACACTAAAAGGATCTCATAGTGCATGCGCCTCTTCAGAAGAGCAAGAGTGTGTGTATGAGTAGTGTGGATGTGATCGTTTGCCACTGAAAAAAACCCTCAGAAACAGAAATGTGTTCCCTCTTGGGAGGGCCCTGTTGAACAAAGACCGAACAAAATACTTCACTCAGTAGTGTCACACCAGGCTATCGCTGTAAACACTGCGTACGCTAGTTTTATTTATCTGTGCTTTCATGAGAGGGCTGGATGGGTGTATGAAAGGTGGTAAACCATAGTCAGACGTTTTCATTTTTAGAGGGGAAGGTGGGGAAGGGGTGGAGGGGGTGGTGCTTAGACATTTTTTCTCTCTCTGAGGTCAAGTGGAGTCCCTCCCAGCAGACTCTATTAATACAATTCCTCGCTGTTTTCTGATGAGTGCCAGCGTGGGCAAGATAGCTTGTAGCCTTGCGGTGTCTGTGGCAAATACAGATTTGAGGGGAAAAAAATCTCTCGCAGATTTTTTTTCTTTTTTTCAGCTGACCACTTTCATCACATGAAGCACAGTCGGCTCTCTCACAGCAAAACGAATCTGAACTGTAGAAAACCATGAAAAAATACCTTTTCTTTCTTTTCCTTCTTTTTCGTTCTTTGATATGCATCTTTTTGATCTATCTATTATAACAGGGTCTATGTTCTGGGTCATGACACATTCCACACCTCTTGAGTCTATCGCTATTACTGCTTACACCCACACACACACCTACACACATATAAAGACAGAGAGAGGGGGGGGACTGTTAGAGAGCGAGAGAGCGAGAGAGAGAGAGAGAGAGAGAGAGAGAGAGAGAGACAGAGAAAGAGACAGAGACAGAGACAGAGAGAGAGAGAAAAACCTGCAGAGAAAAAAAGCATGCGAGACCAGATAGCGAGCCACAGGAAGTGTGAGACAGAGGTTTTTAAAATAGTAATGCTTCCTCTGCAGAAGACATGAGGTCACCTGGCGTTGCTGTGACTGTAATAGATTTACCCCATTCCTCTGGGGCATCAGAGGAGCATATAATTAAGGACACGCTCTTCACACACGGCTGCATGGCTGGCACATAGCTAAAATACCTACAGTACCCTCGGACAACACCATGATATTATATACTGTCAACCTTGCCGTCAAGGTTTTAAAAATGTATTATATAGAAATATTTATGTTGTTCACAGTCTCTGGTCCAATAGTTGAGACATACAGTGGCACTATACAGTGTTATTGTATTCAGGGTAGAATTCTTCACACAGGGACAACTGAATGCTAGCCTGGTATGACCAACATCATGCTATTATATGTTGTCAAGCTTGTTGAAAAGCTTTTTAAAAAAAAAAATGTAGAAATATTTATTCAGTCATTCAGTCATTCAGTCTCTACAGTGTAATGCCACTACGTGACATTCAGTGACCTCCCCCCCCCCCCCCCCGCATAATACTTCTCTTCATTCGTATTCATGAGCGGCTCATAGCTCAACGCTCCATGTCAGACAGTTAAGCTTACAGTACTATGCCAGAGATCCTTGAAACTCATACCATCATACTATTCTATTCTGTCCACCTTTCTGCATGTTTTTATAATGTACAATATACGAGTATTTATCTTAATAGTAGCCTCAACATTATATTAGTTATGACATACAGTGGCATTTTAAAGTATTATGATTGGCATGTTTGTCATACATGGACAGTGTCAGTGTCACACATGGACTCAATGCTGCATGCCAGGCAACTACCTCATACCACAACCACTACTTTCATTTACCTTGTATGACCTGTGCATATGAAGAAAGTGACAATAAAAGCTGACTTGACTTGAATTGCATGCTAGGTACATGCAATAGTAGCCCATATCAAAAAACCCTCATAACACATCTTAAAGCTATTCTATGCAGTCAAGCTTGCTGAACGTTTTTTTTCATATAGGCCTATATCATAACCAAATACAGTATATAATATATAGCCTACAGTGTTTTGGAAACTATGGGGGCAGCCGGGATGTTTTTTTGTCCGGGGGGGTGGGGGGGGGGGTCTTTTCACGGGCCTTTTTTGGGGGGGGGGGGTTGTGTTATTCACGCAGTGTAAATGCAAAATGGCAAAACAATGAGTACAGTATGACATTGGCGCATGGACAAACTATAGGCCTACGCCTACATTTCAGCCATTTATATTTTGAGAAATAAGGCTACATAATACACATGCAGGGGTCTATGTAATGAAAAAAATAATAAAACAAAATAGGAGCAGAGATAAGAATTTAAGATTGCTGTGAAATTGTTAACGCATAAACAAAAAGGGTCTAAGAGGGTAGGCTATGCCTTTTCCCCACACACACATTCTACATGAGGGGTGCTGGTCACAGGGCCAGTTTTTCAAAATTCCTCCCATTAAAAGGGCTGAACAACATATTACACATTTGTCTATATTCACATTCATTACACATTCATTTCTAAATGCAGCCCGATGTCTCCTTTGCCTTGTCAATGAAGGCCTGTCACCTAACTCATTACAACTGTAAAACAAAGCCTGGGGAGTGTTAGTAAACTCATCCCAACTGTCCCTTCTCGGAAGGTTTTTTTTTTATTGCTCCCAAACCCAAGTTAACTACAACAACTTGACAAGGCTTTTGATCCCTGTCTTTCAAGCACTTGTGGTTTTCTCTATATGATGTATTTACTCCAGGAGGAAAATTCGAAGGAAATCGTAATTTAAATCGCTTTTAACAAACACGGAAATCGTAAAAAAAAAAAAAAAAAAGTAAAAAAAAAAATATTTTTTTTTTTTTTTTTTTTTACATTTTCGGAAACTATGGCGGCCAAATTTAAACTATGGCGGGCCGCCATAGTTTCCTCAATGTATGGGAAACACTGGTCTATTTTATCAATTGCCTCAACAGTAGTTATTATGTTTATGACATATTACCTTAACTTACAGTAAATGCCTTTGGTATCCATAAAGTATCTCTACTCTTCTGCTCTACATTGCTTGAAGTTATTTCACCAGGGGTGACTGAACTATTTGGTTAAATTAATTTTCCCTCCTCTCCTACGGGTGCATTTGAGGATACGGTAGCCTCTGGATTCACACGCCTTTTTGCCTTTTGCCTTTCAGGCCTATGGGCCTCTTCAGTTATAAATGCCACTTGAGTTTCGCTGGGCTCCAGACAGCTGCAGAGTAATTCCCAGCAAATCTCTCTCTCTCTCTCTCTCTCTCTCTCTCTCTCTCTCTCTATCTCCATCTGTCAACCCTTCCTCTCAGTACCCATCTGCATCTTTCATTCTCCATCCACATCATTCTGCCGTACTTCATCCATTCACATCCCTCCACATCTGTTTATCCCCTATATAGCATCCCTCTATCCCCTACACACACACACACACAAACACACACACACACACACACACACACACACACACACACACACACACACACACACACACACACACACTGTGTCCCTGTCTCCCTGTTTCCCTGCCTGCCTGTGTCCCTGTCTCCCTGCCTGTTTCCCTGTCTGCCTGTGTCCCTGCCTGCCTGTGTCCCTGTCTCCCTGTGTCCCTGCCTGCCTGTGTCCCTGTCTCCCGACCTGCCTGTGTCCCTGCCTGCCTGTTTTCCTGTCTGCCTGTGTCCCTGCCTGCCTGTGTCCCTGCCTGCTTGTGTCGTGCGTGTTCCTCAGACCTTACAGTACAATACAATACTGAAGGAACATGCTTGTCCATCTCCCCATCTAAGATCAACGGCGAACAGATAGAGAGGGTTGCATCATATAAGTACCTAGGGATTGAGATGGACGACAGAATGTCTTTTAATCAATGTGCACAAAACAAATGTAAGAAGTTGCAACAGAGAATGTTCTTTTTAAGGAAGCTCAAAGATTTTAAACTAGACTGCAGTATTCATCAATTATTTTACCAATCACTTTTACAAAGTATTTTATCATTTGGACTTATCTGTGTCTATGGCAATATGTATGTGCAGGACCAAAAAAAATTGCAGCGCATCATCAAATCGGCCAGCAGAGTGATTGGTGTTGACCAGACATCTGCAGTTGAGTTGTACAATGAGCTTATTTTAAGAAAGATGGACCAAATTTTAACTGACCCTACACATCCCCTCTACCCAAAGTTTTTAAAGAGTACTAGGTTAAATGACAGACTCCTGCAAAGAACAATCAGGACAGTAAGATACCAAAAGTCATTTGTACCCACAGCGATCAGTCTATATAACAGCAAGCCCAAAGCAACTTCAGCACTTTAGTTCGCTCACCTGGCTTAATTTATTTAATGCATTTTATCTATTTTTACACAGCACTGGTTCTACTTCTATTTTTTTTACTTATTGTTATTGTTATTTCATTTTACATCAAATGTTCTTATCCCTTATTTATTTTAATGTGGTATGTCCAGCGTCTACTGTCTATGTGTTGTAGTATGTCCTGAGGAGATGTGAAATGTTGACCACTTGAGTTTCCCCCTGAGGGATAATAAAGTTTACCTTGACCTTGACCTTGACCTTGTCCACCATGCTTTTATTTTGACAACTAGCTGTCCTTTTGTCGTCCATGTTCATGAATGGTTTGGTATGAACGTCTTCCCAAACAGTCATGAATGCTTCAGCTGCTATGAATGTGCTATGGAGGGACACATCAAGGAAAGGGTAGCCTTGTAGACTGTAGCATAGTACTTTATGATGTATTACTTAGACTTTACTAAGGGTAGCCTTGTAGACTGTAGCATAGTACTTTATGATGTATTAATTAGTACTTTACTAAGGGCAGCCTTGTATAGCTAGGGCCCTATGAAATCCGTTTTAATTTTTCTCAAATTCCATTTAATTTTTTCTCAAATTCCGTTTTTTCGGATTTATTTTTTGCCATATCTGATTTTTTCCATTTTTGAGCTCATTTTCACCTTTCACCCCCCCAAAAAAAATCTTATTTCTTAGTTATTTATTTCGAAATGGTGAATGGACAGAGCCAGCCACTCGCTGTTGAATGATAGGTAGAGAAAAGAGAGGTAAAATTGCCTACTAATGTTTTGTAATATCAGCCCTCAAAAACATTCCAGTTAATACGGTAGTTGAAATGTACATGCGCATATAGGCCTACTCTAATATGCACGCACCGAACGACAGGGGGATTTCACCTCTGCAGCACTGAAGTCGGGCTGCATCAGTTTTCCTCGAGTAAGTTTGGCTATATTGCAACCTGCAGCTACATTACAGAATTTTTTGGTCAAGTTATATGCAGGATTAAATTGCCTCGCAAATCTCTGACCGTCTACCGTTTCACTAAACACATGCTTTCAAAGACGGTCGTTTTCATCTGAGGATGACAGGACTCCTTTCAAAGTTTTGGTCACTATGCGTCATGGCCAGCAAAGTTAACAAGACAGGATCAAAGCATTGCCTTTTCAGTTTTTATTTTTCAACGGTCACATCTGTTGTAACAAACTCCAAACTTGTGCCTCGCATCGGATGATTGTTTATTAAATCGTAGTGGAGAGCCAGCCGTCCGTCCTTTCTGTCTCGCATCGCATGTGTCTTGGTTACAGACGGACAGAACAAACGCGATTATTTCTGAGTTTAAGATTTCTTCACTGCACTGATGGGCCAGCGTTAGGACGGGAGACAATCGGAAATGCAGCGCGCGCCGCGGGAGACTGTCAACATGCGCTGACATGGATCATGGATCTTGGATCTATGCAGCATAGAACTTTTGCGCACCACCTTGCGTGGCGCAAATATTATATCGTGGCCATTTTTTTGTGTTTGTCATGTCCTTTAGACTGATAAATGATGGCGAAAATAATGGATTTTTAATATTATCATAAGAAATGTACAAATTCCGTGCAATTCCGCGTTTATAACCAAATTCCATTTTAATGTCTACATTCCGTGATTCCGTCCGCGTTTTCCGTATCGCGGAAACCATAGGGCCCTATATAGTATAGTAGTTTATGATGTATTAATTAGTACTTTACTAAGGGCAGCCTTGTATAGCATAGTAGTTTATGATGTATTAATTAGTACTTTACTAAGGGTAGCCTTGTATAACATAGTAGCTTATGAACTATTAATTAGTACTTTACTAAGGGTAGCCTTGTATAGCATAGTAGATTATGATGTATTATTTAGTATTTTACTCAGACTTTGCACCACTGAAAGGAGACTTCACATCTCATTGTGTGTGTGCCAATACAGACTCTCTATTCTCTCCTCCCACCATACCTCTCTCCATCCCACCACCTCTCTCTACCCCCTTTCTCTCTCCATCCCACCAGCTCTCTCTACCCCCTCTCTCTCCACGCTCTACCTCTCTCACACACACACACACACTCTCTCTCTCTCTCTCTCTCTCTCCATCCCCCCTCACCTCCCTCTACCCCTCAGCAGCAATACACTCCAAAAAACTACTCTCCAAATCCTTCTCCATTTCCCTCTCCCTCACGCACCTCTCCATCCCTCTACCTCTCTCTCAGTATTGTTCCAACCGCCTCCAACACCTCCATCAATCCATCCTCCATTCACCCCTCTCCACCTCTTCCTCTCTCTGGCTCCCTCTCCATCCCTCTGTCTACCTGTACCGCAGCGGTTCCCAAACTGGGGGTTGGGACCCCTAAGTGGGTAGTGGGGGGTCCTGCAGAGGGGGTCTCAGAGAAAAGGGAATACTTGCATAAAACCTAGACAATTACAAATATATGTCTATGATGGCCACATTCAGCAACACAAAAAACACGTTTTGCATTTGGAATACGATGTTGGAGCGGTCCCAAAAGGGGGTCCCAGCTGAAAATGGAGAACTGGAAACCAATGTCCTACTAGCCTAGAAATCTAGACGCCCCTAGCGACCGCAAATTGAATTTGCTTTTTGCTGTACGGGTCTGGCTCGCTAGGCTAATGCCCTACCGCATCCCCATCTCTCTGTTTCCCTCTCTCTAACGACCGCTCTTCCTCACTCTCCCTTCCTCCATCTCTCTGCGTCTCTCTCTCCATTTCTCTGCCTCTCTCTCTCTCCATCTCTATGCCTCCCTCCTCCCTCTCCCTTCCTCCATCTCTCTGCCTCTCTCTACCTCTCTCTCTCCATTTCTCTACCTCCCTCCTCTGTCTCCCTCACTCCATCTCTCTCTGCTTCTCTCCCTCCATCCTTCACCCTCCGCTGCCTCCCTCCCCACCCTTGCCCCTCTCTATCAGAGTGCTGAGCCCACTTACTCAGGGTCCTCTCCTCACCTCGGTTTGCTTCGCTGTACTCTACCAAAAAAGAGACTCTCAAAAACCAGCAACAACATCCCCTCTTCAGTTCCCATTGCGGGTCTGCAATCCACACACAGAACATGAAAAGATAAAGTGCTCAGCTCAGCAGTGCAACACATGAAACTATAAATAGTGCCAATGGCAAGGCCTGTAGAGTGTGGATACCACATTTGTGTCATGGGCCAAGGCAGCATGTACACCTGAGTTTTGAAACCTGCAAGGCCTGGGCACTGAAAAGAGGTAAATATTGAATGTATTCAATGTGAAACGGGCAGGGAGATCAATAACATTAAAATGTTGGCTATAAGCATTGCCATTGGCGTAAGCATTGGCTATTAATTATTCTGTTTTTCCCTGCTCATGTTATAACAATCCATTGCAGAATAGCAAAAGGGAACAGAATTCCAGGTAGCAAGGGATATTTTTCTCTGACAGAATAGATTCACAGTTTTATGGAGATTTGTAAAGATTTTCAAAGTTTCAGCCATGATATGCACTTACGTACATCAAGAATGTTTCACCTTTATTGTTCTAAAAAGTTTGCAGAACAATCCACAAAGAGAGCATTTCTCTGCACTGTACTATATATCTAAAGAGACCACAGCCTCTGGCCTGTCATTACTAATTCTGTTCACAATAGATTGATTTTTTTTTCAATTTCACTCTGACTTTTAAGTGCAATAAATGTGAGTGTATTCATGCAGATACAGCCATAAAACTTATGGCTGAATATGTTGTGAGTACAATCAATCTAAAAACCTGAGTAGACAGTGATTTAAAGGTGTTGTAGCCTAAAGTAACTTAACAAACAGAAATCCTGAGGGGATATTCTGTATACGGAAAGGTAGTTTTACAAATAAAAAATGAATCTAAAAGTTACAGTAAGTGTCAAATATGATTAATCTGTAAATGCTCTGATGATCATGATTTCCAAAGTGCTGAAGATTGTGCCCTATAATCACAGCGGTATTGGAACATTCATCAAAGGCTACAACTAAGCTTCAGTAGCCTGTATCTAACACACATTTAATTGTTTATAATTAATTACAAGAAAACACATAATAATTGCATGTTTCTGCAAATTGGTTCCTGAAAGTACAGTCCCCGGAGGTGCTTTTAAAGTCGTTGACATTTGAATGGCTGAAGAAGAATCGATTTCCCTTCAACAAGCAAGCAAGTCATGAGAGCTTTACATTGGGGATGGTAGCACACGCTCTGCTCTGCATAACACACTGCAGGTATATGCAACCAGGGGCGTAGCAGCAAATGTTGGGCCCTATGTACAATCAGCTCCAATTCCCCCAGCCGTATCTAAATACATCTGACTGTCTGTGGGCCCCCTATATATGCATGGGGCCCTGGTGTCACACTTTGCCCCCCTGAACAACAGCCCTGTACACAACCACATGCAGCATTAATGAGGATCAGGAAACCTATTAAGAATGCTAATCTGAAAACAGCATATGTCAACAAGCTCCCGTGATTTTAGTATCACACTTCATCTCTGTAGCACTTGATTTGAGTATACACCCTCATTGTAATGTGTTTTTCTCTAATCCACCCAATCTTTTTGACCTCCACAACGCTTCACCCCAACGTGCCACATCTATGGCGTGGTAACTTAAATGACTTGGCGATAACATCAGGATCAGGGCTGATTTCCCATGTGGCTGCAGGGCATTAGCTGTGTTTCTGTCACTGGCTGAGCATTTCAGGAAAAAAAGAACAAATAAACAAATAAACAGTGTTCTGCGAAAAACACAAAAACAACATATGGCCGTTTAAAAGGGGAACGGTTGAACAAGGACAGTTTTTAGGAGCCAGTTTTAGAAGCATTATGTCAAAACTGAACAGCAGTGACATCCGCAACAACAACAACAACACAAAAAACTAACAAGGCCATGCTGTACAAGGATAGCAAGAACATTCGCTACTGCCAAAGGGTGATGAATAGTTCACAAGAGAATAGTGTGATAGAGTGGCACTGGGGTCGAGCTCCAAAAATATACACTTAGTTTCATTAAACAAACAGCAACGTTTCAGGAGTGAAGAATATCCCACTGGTGGATCAAAACGTTGCTGTTTGTTAAATGAAAGGAAGTGTATATTCTTAGAGATCAACCCCAGTGTGAAGACCACTCTATCACATGTCTACCATTGTTGTCCGGCACCTGGATTATTGTTTTTATGGATGTGCACACACCCTAACCTCCAAATGCCTTAGTTCACAAGAGGAGGCATGAGAAGTGGTATTACTGCTTCTGTGTTTTTGCATGGTCCATGTAAAGCATAGATACGTGTAAGACTATGTACAGCACACAGCTAAGTGTAATGTAATGTAATAATGACCAAACCTCATTGTATGATGCCAAAGGTTCCCCTTTGCTTCTTATCATGGCGCTAAAGACATTGTGTTTGTGACACAGTACGGCTGCAACTGTCTGTGACACATACTATGTTTCAAGACAGTCAAGTTTACAGAAAGTTTTACGAGATTCAGTCACAAGATGACTGTAACAGATGTATTTTCCAGTCTAAAATTTGTTTTAGCAGTCAGGGAGATAGGGAGAAAGACACTGCAGAAAAGAAAGTGTTGAATAGTGTGAGAGAGGCCTGTGATGCTGCAGGCATGATGACACTACAATACCCACAATAGGCCGTCAACCCCGCGTGGGCTCTGTGCAAACTGAGGAAGGCCAGGGTTGCAGTGTGCCGCGAGTGTGCTTTTGGAAAAAACACCATTATAATGGGTGCTAAAATGCTTGGCCTCTTATACACAGAATACAGCCCAGAACACAAAACATCACACAGTCCAGCTAGGAATACAATATATTCAGCAGCACATTCTACGCAGCTTGTATTCAGCATGGGATGATGTAAACACATTCATAGAAGGTTACCATGCATTCATCAAGCTTAGCCAGCTTTATACAGTATGTGTGCTTGGAAAGCATTCAGCTCTCTCAATGTAGAGACCCAAGCTAACAGAAGTGGATGGAAACCTCTCCAAGGTTGTGTCTCAAATCACGCACTTGTGCACTTCGGGCACTGTTTTTCAGTGCCTAAGGCACTCACGCTGAAAATTTCAGCTGAACCAGTGCACTGAAAGTGCCAGGATGATCCCCTAACAATGCAAGTGCTTGCCAACTCCCCCTCTCTGGCTATCTGCACTACAGAGCAAATACAGTATGCCCCAGACGTCTGATGGCATTAGGTGGAGACATGAGGGTCTGGTGGAGACATGAGGGCCTGGTAGAGACATGAGGGCCTGGTCGATGGCTGATGGGCTTACAAGGTGGATAAGTGCCAACTTAACCTGCATGGGGATTTGAGGATGGCCCCCACTCACTTCAAAGCCTAAAGCTTCACTACACTACACTACACTACACTACACTTCACCATCACACCTAAAGCCTACTAAACTACACTACACTACACCATCACACCTAAAGCCTACTACACTACACTAGACTACACCGCACTACACCAACACTTAAGCAATAAACCATGCGAGGCCGTGGGTTATGCTCGATTGATAATGGGTGAGGGGAGTGGGGCACGAGTCGACGTGGAAAAGTGAAGCTTAAAATGTGGTCAGTTTCATGTGCCAATCCATCACAAATGCAGAAACACACACACACACACACACACACACACACACACACACACACACACACACACACACACACACACACACACACACACACACACACACACACACACATCTGACCCATAAACCTGGCAAAGCAGGTAACACCTGACAATGATAAGAATATTAATAGGATTGGATGTGCAGATGTGATGATAAACAATGAGTTTTATTGCAAATGACTTTTATTAGAAATGGTACAATAGCTTGGGGAAATCTAATATGATCTTATTCCACTGATGACAGATAATTTTGCTTTTGTCAAGTTTGTTTTCTTGATTTTGATTCATTTGGTATTGTTTGAAGGAAACAAGACCTACATTTTCTTTGGAGATTAAATTGACTGAAATCAAGTTAAACTACACACTAAATTCTAGAAGGATTTCCCATAATTACTCTCAATAATGGACCAGTTCTACTATCCCTTCATTTGCTAAGATGTCTTTTTTTAAGTGTTAGAGACGCAACACAGAAATAGAATCACAAGAAAAAGTCAGTCAGAAACTGATGCTGGTGGAGAGAGTTGCATTTAGAAAAATAACATCCAAACTAACTGATCATTTGCAAGTACAAAAACATTATACTGTATGCCACGTCTGGTTTGAATTGTATAATATGTTTAAGCTGCCATCCCATAGACAAAAGGTTGATGTGCATGACTATGAGACATAAAAGAGCAAGAGAGAGAGAGAGAGAGAGAGAGAGAGAGAGAGAGAGAGAGAGAGAGAGAGAGAGAGAGAGAGAGAGAGAGAAACAAAGTCCGTGTTTGGCCTGCACACTCTAATCACCAACCGCTTCCTCATCAAACCTCACAACAAACCAGCTGCACAATGCAAAGGCTGGAAATGCAATTACATTGTCCAGGTCTGGGAAAGCATCCGGAAGACTGGCAGAGTCCACAAAAACTAAGCCGAGCAAAACTTAAGAAAGAAAAAGAAACAAAGCATGAAGTTGCTCAATTTATTGTTGTGGAGAGTGAGAGTTCTTACGAGGTGAGGAAGTGCTGTGTAGGACATGATGTCCAGAAGTTGGAGATGAAAGTATAAATGCAAACTGGTGGATGCAGCAAGTTTAGGATGCAGCTTAGGATTTTGCCCAGCGAAATGCTGAATTATTACCATATTATTATGATGATGAGTTTGGATACTCATCACCATAATAATTGCCTACATATTCCAACCCATTACCTATTTACCACGGAATTGTCTGCCAGCTGGTACCACTTGTGAAAAAAAGCCATTTAAAACGGCAGTTACTGTATGTCTTTTAAAAAAAAACATTTTCCAGCCATTAATGTACATCTATATGATTTGCATGACAAAACGCAATCCCATTACGGCCGCATTGTTATGAATAGCATAACCTCAATGCAAGCATGGAATTATCAGTGAAACAGATTGGAATATACATGGGTGGAACTTCTGTTTTCAGAAGGCTTGGCATCCTAGCGCTGGTGTCCTGATAACAGACTGAGTGCACTGATACCATCTACACCTGATGGCTAAGACAGACAGAGTCTCAAGATACACCTTGGATAAGGGCACTCCAAGTCCTCAAACCTCTTGAAAAGGGAAAGCAGTGCAGAGGAGGATACAACTGGCGGATGGCACGGCATGTCAGGATTTAGCTCGCTAGGCTAGCTGAGGAGGATACAACTGGCGAATGGCACGGCATGTCAGGGTTTAGCTCGCTAGGCTAGCTGAGGAGGATACAACTGGCGAATGGCACGGCATGTCAGGGTTTAGCTCGCTAGGCTAGCTGAGGAGGATACAACTGGCGAATGGCACGGCATGTCAGGGTTTAGCTCGCTAGGCTAGCTGAGGAGGATACAACTGGCGGATGGCACAGTAGTACAACATGCACACTAAAATACAGCAGTGATGCACATTGGGATGTTCTGAGACAGGATGCTGGCTCATTTGCTACAATTGAATCATTAAAAAAATATCACCAGAAAAAAAACTGGAAAAATGCACTGAAATACAGACAGACAGACAGACAGACAGACAGACAGACAGACAGACAGAAAACCAGCCAAAGAGTTAAGACACTAAAATTATGTCTTACCTGTATTGAAGTCAGAGGGGTGATGTGAACATGAAAGAGAAAAGAGAAATACATTGTAGGGTGTAAATAGGAAACTCATTTACATATTCCACGGCAGTGACTAAATTATCAATCAGTCCCTGGATTTCAAAAAAACCTTTTTATTAGTAAAACAGATACATGCCATTATTCGAAATATCAGATCAGTCATTATAAATTGAGATCATACCCTTGAACTGAACTCGGAAAAAAACAGTTGGTCTTGGACCAAATTTAGATAAAAAAGAAAACGCTTGGAGAGATTCACAAGATTCACATAAAACAAACATTTTTCCAAAGGTAAATGCATTACTTTTTATTCAACATGGTTTTCTCTATTTACAATAATACCACAGAGAGCGTTACTCATCGCTTGTTTTTCTCAATAATACCTAAATAGAGATATGCTAGTCTCAGAGTTATTTGTCGTTGTTTTGAACTTGATTTTCTCAATAACAGCCAAATAGAGTTATATTAGTCTTCACTGTTAACATGTCCAGGACACTTCCTTCTGTTCCTACTAAGAAACCAAAACACTGGACCACCTGGGCCTACTCAGACTTAGACACACACAAGACAGGTGCTCTAGACTTAGAAACAAACAGTAGACAGGTGCTCCCTCAGTCCCTCCAGTCTGTTATGCGTACTGCACATTTCTTTCAACAACCGTCGGCTCAGTGCTCTGTTGTTAGCTCCTGATATTGATTCATCCAGGGTAATTGACAACACCTACACATACCACAGAGTGGATGGACATGAGCTGGGGTCAGGCCCGTTGCGTTAAGGTAAGCAATGTAGGCAGTTGCCTAGGGCCCCCGAGTAGGTGGGGCCCCCAAGGACGACAAGTTATGTATTCAACAACAATGACGATTTTAAATAGCTGTATAATAAGGCAGTGTCATGACTCATCTGTATGAAGGGCTCAAACAGCGGAAGCAACAGCGCCTACCTAATACCCCCTGCTCGAGGGGCCCCCCTTCCAATAGGTTTGCATCAGCGACAGCCTCAAGTCAAGTGCCAAAAAAATACAACGACAATTTAGTCAAAGTACCCCCATCTGGAGGGGTCCCCGCTTCCAATTGGTCAGAGAAAGCGTCAAATCCAGCGCAAATAGGCCTACAAACTGAAAATTAAGCAACATAATCTCTCTCGGTGGATGTTGCACAGACGTCAGTTTACATTACATTTTTGGCTCAAGACAGTTGCTTTTATAATAAAAGTTAGATAATCTCGAAGACAACATATTATCCTCTGTACTGCAACCAAACTGTCCCAGGCCAGAAATTCCTCAATAACGCGCCGTTTCTCGACACGGAACTGTTTTGGAAAGACGCAAGAAGAATAGAATGAACAATGTGCAATGCATGACCAATATTTCGGATAACACGAGTCACACAAGTGAGCTGAGCTGGATAGCTGAATTGTAGCACAATAGTCACTTTCTTGCTATTAGCTATCATGTGGATTACAAACTGGAACTTGTGGAAAGGCTACAGTGAGGGGATAGCCTAAATTCTGCAGTCAAGACAACGCAAGGTAAGGGCATTGATATTTGTCCCTTTTAATTGACACAGTTGTCAACCACGGAGTAACGCAGGTAGTTGTTCAGTCATCCTTGGTGGCCGCGTTTGAACACACCCTTTCTGGGATGATGATTGCGGTGCAGTGACGTGTTAGCCTGTTGAATGCAATAATGTGAATTGTTGCTGTAAATGGTAATAGGCCTACAACACAAACATTTGGATTCTATTTTCAATTTCAAGTGCATGATGGATGCAATACGAAACGCAGCGTGGTGGAAACACGACTGAGTAGTATAGACAGGTCATCAGCTGGGAAAATTAGGCCTTTCGTCCTACCGCACTTTTCTCTGTGGATTACTGACCAGAAGCCCTATTGGAAGAAATTAAAACATGGGGCCACGCCAATTTTTGCTCAGAACTCAATATGGCCGCCATTTTCCAAAGTGACTTGTTTTCATGCATTATTACATTGTAGTATATGGTGATATTCATGAACAATTAACATCTTTCAGCACTATTCGGTCCTATTTCCTAGGGCTGGGCGATATGACGAGACATATCGTGAGGACGAGAGAAACGTGTCTATCGTGACCTTTCTCCTCTATCGTTTATATCGTGATAAAAAAATATTTTCATTATTACAGCTAATACACATTTTAATATAATTTCACCTCTTAATATAGCCATTTTATGATTGTAAACATGTGCAAAAAATAATTTTAAAACTACTTGTGGGCCAAACTAGGCTATTTTATTTTTTTACTCCCATGATTTTTTTCTGGTCGTATGCTGTCGAGAGAGCGCACGCAGCCTATTCAGTCTGTTTGACTCAAACTTTGAGTCTGCAGTCACTCCTCGGTTGGCGCCCCCTAGAGTGCAGTACCCGGAAAAGCGTCTTTGCCACTGCCTTGCCATAGCCTAGAAATCTAGACGCCCCTAGCGACCGCAAATTGAATTTGCTCGGGCAGCAAGCGTGCGAATCATGGCTGGAAAAAGGCGTTGGACAACTTACCAAAAATGAGCCAACTAGATGCTGCGGTGAAGTTTGGCATTCCTACCTGCGCTGTTTTGTAGATTCTGAGCACGAGACTTCTGTGAAGCGCATCTCTCCTACACAACCTCTGCTTTGCAATGGATCTCGAAAGTAATGGAATTGACACGTTCCGTACGACGCACTATGGGTTACACATTTTGGCCGGTGATGAAAACGGTTGTAAAGCCCTTCGTGCACTTTCACTGGGACTTCTCGTGAGCACATCATTCTCTGAAATGTTTAACTTGACCCTCTGTAGCCTACTTGGAAATCCACCACCATTTTTCAGCAGAGGTAGGCTAAAAGTTAAAGTGACTCGATGCTATGATGCTGCGCATGCCATTGAGTCCCAAACAGTTAGGTTTGACTTCTGGGCATGAAACGGTTTTGCAAATGCAATGCCCTTTGTTGTGTTCACTGATATATTGGTAAAAATACAACAAACAGAATTGTTCCTCGACAGCAACCAGCGTGAGTCAAGTGATTATTGGGAAGCATAACGTGGTTGGGGACAACGATGGTGGGGACGAGAGCAAGCAATAGGCTATTGCGTGCTGTTTATAACAAGTTCTTTTACATAGGCTATTCACAAATATTTTCAGCTTTGTTCAGTTTCATATTAGGCCTACTGGTATTTTGTAACATTAAGTAGGCCTGTTTAAAATGCGCTAATATAATTTACTGACTAATTGCAGTCATTTTTTGTCAGACATTTTGTCCAGTCACATTTTATTTTGCCGGTCATTCATGCCAATGTCCGGCCACAGTTGGCTAACGTGAACCTTGCTGTTTATGGCCGCAATTTGCGCATCTGTGGTGTTCTTGGTTCGTGGGACTCTCACATTGGGAAACGAGATGACTGGTGAAAATAGGTGATGAAAGATTTTTTTCGACCCTGTCCGTCAAACTGGTTGACTATGTTTTTTTTTTTGTTGTTTTTTTTGTAAAGGCTATATCGTGATACATATCGCTATCGTGATATAAAATAATCCATATCGTGATATACATTTTTTTCCATATCGCCCAGCCCTACTATTTCCTTACATAAATGTTTACAAAGGTTGACTAAACTAAAAGAAATGAAAATAAAGTTGGCCACCTTGCAATATCCAAAGGAAAGTGCTGAAAATAATGATTGAAATGCACATACAGAGTCTATGGCTGGGAAAATTAGGCCTATTGTCCTGTCAGGGTTTTCACAGTGGATTACAGACCAGAAGGCCTATTGAAAAAGAACTTGGGGCCATCTATGTCCTCCAAAATTCAAAATGTTGTCTGTTTTTCAGAGTGGCAGACTTTCACACATTTTTCTCAATACTGTAAGGCCATATTTATCAATAAAGATTACATATTTTTCAGTTAAATTGTCCTATCTCCTTACAGGCGTGAGTATAAAGGTTGTCTAGAAAAAGGCATGAATATATATATCTTGCCACTTTGAAATGTTTGAATGTTGTCAAATGATTGAATTTCACATACACAGTGGACTGCTGAAAAAAAGGCATATTGTCCTGCCAAACTGTGTGTGTGTGTGTGTGTGTGTGTGTGTGTGTGTGTGTGTGTGTGTGTGTGTGTGTGTGTGTGTGTGTGTGTGTGTGTGTGTGTGTGTGTGTGTGTGTGTGTGTGTGTGTGTGTGTGTGTG
The DNA here is from genome assembly GCF_034702125.1 of Engraulis encrasicolus. NCBI lineage: Eukaryota > Metazoa > Chordata > Actinopteri > Clupeiformes > Engraulidae > Engraulis > Engraulis encrasicolus. The sequence goes on along the minus strand of NC_085880.1, from coordinate 45,978,198 downwards.
TGTGTGTGGCATAGAAACAGTAGACCGGGTGTGTGTGTGTGTTGGGGGGGGGGGGGGGGGGGGTAGGCGGGACCAAATGATGTGGAGGAGCGGGGGGATGAATGAGGGAGTGAGCGGGGGTAGAGGGGCGAGTTGAGTCGGGGGGGGGGGGGGGGGTTGACCTGCCAAACTTTTCACATTGGATGGGGGGTGGGCGAGTATTTTGTGGGGAGGTGGGGGAAGAATGAGTCAGGGGGGTGAGCGTGGGGGGCAGAATAGTGGGGTGTGTGTGAGGGGTGGGGGGCAGAGCAGCATGGGGGGGATGAGTGAGGGGGTTGGGGGGCAGTAGATGAGTGAGGGGGTGGGCGAGGCAGAATAGTGTGTGGGGGAAAGACACTGTAGAGCAGGGGAAAGATGAGCGGGGGATACGCGCGGACACACACACACGCACACTCACTCTTGCTTTATGCAAAAAAATGTAGGCCTGAAAAACTTTTGGTCAGTAATCTAATGTGAAAAGTTTGGCAGGTCAATAGCCTTTTTTCAGCAGTCAACTGTGTATGTGTAATTCAATCATTTTCTGACAACAATCCTTAGGATATTTCAAAGGGGCAAGATATATATTTACATCATTCTGTTGCCAACCTTTGTACTCACGTCTGTATATTGGAGATAGGACAGAATTTCACTGAAAATATGTTGCCTTTATTGATAATTATGGTCTTAAGGGCTGTACACACACATCACTGCTATTTACTAGCTTCTCGCTTGCTCGCCTATTCGCTACTCTGCTAGTCTCGCTGGAACACATTGACATTCTACTGAGTTCATTCGCTGAGCGAGTAACTAGCAGCGACGTGTGTGTACGGCCCTTTACAGTATTGAGAAAAATGTATGAAAGTCTGCCATTCTGAAAAACAGAGAACATTTTGAATTTTGGAGCACATTTGAGATGGCAACCAGCTGGAGAATCTTTTTCAATAGGCCTTCTGGTCTGTAATCCACTGTGAAAACCCTGACAGGACAATAGGCCTAATTTTCCCAGCCATAGACTCTGTATGTGCATTTCAATCATTATTTTCAGCACTTTCCTTTGGATATTGCAAGGTGGCCAACTTTATTGTCATTTCTTTTAGTTTAGTCAACCTTTGTAAACATGTATGTAAGGAAATAGGACCGAATAGTGCTGAAAGATGTTAATCGTTCATGAATATCACCTTATAGTACAATGTAATAATGCATGAAAACAAGTCATTTTGGAGAATGGCGGCCATATTGAATTCTGAGCAAAAATTGGCGTGGCCCCATGTTTTAATTTCTTCCAATAGGGCTTCTGGTCAGTAATCCACAGAGAAAGGTGCGGTAGGACGAAAGGCCTAATTTTCCCAGCTGATGACCTGTCTAGTAGCAGGGAGGTTGTCTGAAGAGCTAAAAATTCACCGTTTGAGAGCGTTTTTACCGAAACATGCTCTTCTGGGGGAGACCTCCCTTGGTTTGGTTACAGAATTCTAGCTTCAATATCACATCCCCCAAAACTGCCACTGTGCCTGTTCATGAGTTTCTCAGCCTTTCTAGATGGTAGGCTTTTATGAGTCAATAGGCCTTGTTCTTTTTGCACAAATGGTGCACCCTCGGTTAGATTTTAAAAGTGGTTGGACAGATTAGACATAACTCTTTATTTGTCATAGGCAATGCAGATCATGATTTTGGCGTCAGGGTCAAAAAACCTGATTGGGCCATATATAGGTCTACTCTCATGTGAAATATAGGCCAGATTAGCCGTCATGAGAAATTATGAGCCTATTGAATTGAATGGACTATATTTGCCTAGGTCTTTCTTCATGAAGTTTCATAAAATTAACTGTAGGGATAAGTTCATGTCATCATAATAACTAGATTGCATTTCCTCACCGAAAATGCTGGTGTATGCTTGCTCATCATGCATGTGTTGCCCTGCATAGCCTACACAACACTGTCTAGGTATGATGTATTGTCGTTCCATTAGGTTTACATGGATTCTGTGACATTATGTTGCAATGGTAGGCTATGTGCCATCCAAAAATGGTCTGACCCATCTGAAACAAAAATTCTGGCGCCGTGGATGGCCTAGTATTACTCCGCGCGACCGGAAATGGGGGTGCGTTTGTTTTCTTTACTATCTATGGTTTGTATGCAAGCTGTAGTTTTTGTAGCCAGTCCCGCTCAAAGATAGCCGTTCTACCTCGCTCCTTGATGTCTACACAAACAACACACTATCGCTACCTACTGGCTGGATGTCTACTGCTATTCAAAGGCGTCTTGGGAAAAATAGGTCCGCCAAATGCTAAACAATAGTTAGAAGGCATATTTCGCTGCAATTTTCGGGTTAATTTATCGCTGCCTACCACTGATCACACGGTGAGTTCCATGTCTTCTCGAATGAAAGTTTAACACCATTTTATAATCGATTGCTTGAGTGCTCTATTGGAGTTAATGTAAAGGTGGGGGGGGGCTGCAGTATTGGATACCCAAATGCTCCGTTCAGCACCAAATGTCAAAATTGAACTCTACTTCACCCCAGAAGTCACACAAACAGGGCTTAAAGGATTTATCCGGAGTTGGAACAAGTTTGCCTGATTTTTGCATGTTTGGGATGAAATACAGTCACTCTAGAGCAAAATCAAGGCAAAAGGATGCGTTTTGAGAAAGTTTGATAATATCACGTTAGCCTCGTTAGCCATATCAGCTATGCAATATGAAAGATGCGGGCATCGTTTTTCGGCGGTTACACACATTTCAAAAACACAACATTTTAAAGTCTTGCACAGCTCAAAACAACGTCACACTTACCTCGTAATATGTTGAGGGTATCCACACATAAACCGAAGTGTCCAAAGTCCTTCATGTATTCTTGAAAGGTCTGCAGAATGTGTTTTGTGAAGCTACTACCTTGAGAATATCTAAATTACGGTCAAGACAACTATTTGACACTAAAGCCCACCAAGTAGATTGCCGAGTGCGTCGCACCATCAGCTATGATTATTTCCATAGCGAGTAACCACAGCTGATGGTGCGAAAACGAAAAACGATGCCCGCATCTTTCATATTGCATAGCTGATATGGCTAACGAGGCTAACGTGATATTATCAAACTTTCTCAAAACGCATCCTTTTGCCTTGATTTTGCTCTAGAGTGACTGTATTTCATCCCAAACATGCAAAAATCAGGCAAACTTGTTCCAACTCCGGATAAATCCTTTAATGTCTAAAATAGCGAACCACCACTTTAAGCTTCGGCATAGCTTTTTCTGACCTTGACCAGTAGCAAGCCGAGGGAGGCGGGTCAATCATGCCGCTTGGGAAACGTTCATTTTTAGGTATCAGAACAAGTCTCGAAGAGATTTGAAAGTTGATGATAATCAGGCAAACTAAATACAAACCAATGATGAAAGAAGGGATTCCATAACTTAAAAACGTCAGTTAAAGAACTGGACACATCATCACTGCTATCCGGTCCAACTCTTCATGAATTTTCATGCAAGGTACGCCATAGACACAGGCATGTTTTGTAGCTCTTCATCTCTCACAGTCAATAACACAAAGATAATGTGACAATCACTGCCATTGACCTTATATTTCAACACCTAGTACATACAACTAGTGAGTTTTTTTCTCACAACTCTGCTTGTAGGTTCGTTGTACATGACCCAGAAGTCGCTGATCAGAAATAAACTGTAAAGCTCCTGCACACTCACACAGGGAAATGTGCTGGAGTGTTATATTTCTCTCCTGAACCCCTGGTACATTGCAATACCACTCTCAATGTCGCTTTTCTTCTCAAATTGGACATAGACAAAGCCCTGCGGCAACCACTCTTTCATTATTTCACTTTTGTTTGTGTTTTATTTTATTTTCTTTGAATATAAATGGGTGCAGCAGGTAGATGTTGTCTGGCATGGCCATCTGTGAATAGACTAGAAAAGCAGACTAATTGGACACACGCTAACAACTCAGCTGTTCGAGAGACGTGCGTGAGTGAGTGAGTGCCTGAGTGTATGTGTGTCTGTCTGTTTGTGTGTGAGTCAGTGTCTGGGTGTATGTGTGTGTGTGTATTTGTGTCTGAGTGTCTGAGTGTATGTGTGTGTGTCTGTGCGTGTGTGTGAGTGTCTGGGTGTGTGGGCAACCAACATCAAAAAATACAAGCACCGATCAATTGCAAACTTGTTACTCGCATGACACCTCAGTAGGGATGCAAACGATTAATCGATTAATCGATTAATCGACTTTAATCGATCAATGCGTTAATCGATTAAAAAACATTAATCGCAATTAATCGACAATTCAACTGACAAGAGACCCAGGTGAAATGGGCATGTGAAGAGTGTGTGTGAAGATGGATGTGAATAGTGGGAATATTTCAATCACCTTTGGATTAAATAATTAAAATAGAATTAATTGAAATGTGTTATATTATTTAAATTTTTAACACTTTTTTTTAGATTTAGTAGGTTTTTTTCGAGAAACATTGAGACTTGCAGGGGGGAAAACGCCGCTTATCAATTAATCGTAAGTCGATCGATAAGGCCATCAACTAATGATTAATGAATTAATCGATAATTTGCATAAACTTTATTTTAAATATTTGAAATACTTTCCTCTCAGTTTCATCATCATCAAGATATGGACAGCCAGTACGTGAATATTCCCCTTGCACATGGAACTCCTTACTATTCAGCCAACATGAATGCTGCACACATAATAAAACAGATTAAAAACTTTTTAGATCAATGTCAGAGAAGTCAATGCAGGGTTCACTTCTGTCAACGCAGATTCTCTGTCAATGGAAGTGAAAATGTTGTGCCAAGTCTTGTTTCAGAAGAGAAGAGATACAGCTAATATACAGACAGTCTTTTTACATTACATTACATTACATCTTCTTTTGAGTCACATTTCCCGAGGTGACAAATTGTGCCATGGATCATTATAGTGAGCGTGGGAAAAATGTATGCCAGCATGAGACTAAACTGACAATGGCATTTTGTTTGTTTATTTATTAAATCACAGCTATTAATTCATCCCCCTCAGGCGTGATATCAAGGTTCAAGTCAAGTCAAGTCAAGTCAAG
>NC_085880.1:45962121-45967121 GCF_034702125.1 Engraulis encrasicolus | reverse complement strand
GGCAAAACATTTCCCTTCTCTCATATTAACTTGTTTTACAAGGTATTGATACAGTGCTACTTTAGTAGCCTATTGCTGTAACGAGTTATGCATCTCGTCGAACATGCAGCGCGACTGAATGGAAGCCCTTTTCTAACAGGACGAGACAATAAGCCTATCAATACATTCAAAAAGCGTGGATATTCATGCATTTCGAGGCAGTTGGTCAGGTGGTGTCAATGTCGGGTGTTGAGGTAAGGCGATTTACTTATTATTTGACAGGCATTTTCACCAGGTTCCCAAACTACGTCGTAGACTATTAGTCTGCAAGATCACTGGGAGGCAAGTTGTTTCAAAACTTACGAGCCACAACGACAACCAACTAGCATGTTGATATATAATAATTAGCCTACAACGTGACCGAGTAGGTGCGCAACTCTGCAGTGACATTTGGGCTTTTCTAATATCAAGCCGGGCGGCACTTGTGGCACGCGCGTGTGTGTTCCCCCTAGATGGATAGTCATGCGATGCAAATTCAGTAACTTGCAGGCAGGTAGAAAGCGAGAGGTGGCGAGCTATGGGAATAAAGAAATGTGTTGTGTCTTGTCTATATGAACAACCGTCCACACAACATCGATATTTTTTGGAGGATTCCAAAAACGGAAGAAAAAAAATCTTGGGTCGCACAAAAAATGATAGGGTCGGTCGGCAACCAGAACCAAAACATTTTTTTTTCTAGACCCAGGGTCCAGAGAACCGCACACACACGCACACACACATTGACACACACACACACACAAATATACACACACACACACACACACACACACACACACACACCCTCCTCTCCCCTTTTTCCTCTACACAAAGGGACACCTGTACCTTTTGTCTGCACAAGCATGTCTGCCACCGAACACACACACACACACACACACACACACACACACACACACACACACACACACACACACACACACACACACACACACACACATACAAGCACGCCTGCCACTTCATCAAATCTGTGCCTTCGCTTCAAGGTCATCTAGTCTTGCATCCTGTTGTCATTTGACAGCAGAGAGAAAAAACAAAAACAAAAACAAAACAAAACAAAACAAAACAAAAGCGAGCGATCAAAGAGATGCAAATGCCTTGGCTGCAAATTTGGCTGCTTCAGGGGCTAAAGAGGCCGCAGTATCAAAGCTGTTGGCTGAATGGACAGGTTAAGTGGCTCAGACATGTGTGTGTGTGTGTGTGTGTGTGTGTGTGTGTGTGTGTGTGTGTGTGTGTGTGTGTGTGTGTGTGTGTGTGTGTGTGTGTGTGTGTGTGTGTGTGTGTGTGTGTGTGTGTGTCTGCGTGTTGCTCAGACAGGCGGACACTGACCACACAGCTGAGATGCACCGGACCACCGAACCGCTTCTGATGAGATACAGAAGGATGTGTGTGTGTTTGGGGGTATTTTTGGCCTTTATTACGATAGTGCTGGAGTTGGACAGGAAATGAGTGGGAGAGCGTGATGGGGGAGGATCGGGAAATGATCTGAGGTTGGAATTGAACCCGGGTCCTCCGGCGTGACAGCAGCAGTGCCCTACTGTCTGAGCCACCAAAACAAAGATGGCAGAGGAGGCTGACTGAAGGGTGTTGGACATGGAGAACACACTGCAGAACCAAGGCAAGGCTGCTACCCTTCATAAGACAAGCAAACAGACGACCCATGATGATAGAGGGGGTTGTTGGGACTTAACCAGGCACCCAGGCTACTATTGGGGGACACTAAATTGGGTGGCATAGGGTGGGAAAAGCTGACAAAGTTGGGGCCTCTTAAAAGTCTTTTGGTGCTATTTTAGTGTTTGGATTCATATATATCTTATACTTTACATCATCGACAAACCAAGATCAAGCCTATGTTTTTGTGTGTGCCTTAGTCACGACTGGTTTGACACTTGGGGTCTTTACTGGAGGACAGATTTGTCCGGGGCCCTAGGCAATTGCCTAGGTTTGCCTCATGGAAAGTCCATCTCTGGTCTGCAGGTGGCTGAAGGGTGTTGGACATGGGAGAGGCCGCGGGACGTTGACAGCGCAGGCCAAAATGAACTGGCAGGTTTCTGATGACAGAGCACCCTGACATAAGCACTCCTGGATCGCGGAGACGGGGCGTCTCTTTATGGCAGTTTCAGGGGGTCAAGCAAAACAAACGGAGCGGTCGGGTAAACACGCGGTGGTCAGAGCCAGGCCAACAGAAGCTGCCATTTGGGGACAAATGGAGCACAACAAAGCCAGCTTGGAGTATGTCACTGTGACTGGGAGTCTGGCTCTCCAGTGTGTGTGTGTGTGCGTGCGTGTGTGTGTGCATGCCTGTAACTGGGTGTCTGGCCCTCCAGGGGAGAGCTTTTGAGGGAGCATGGAGGAAGCATCTGCAGAAGAAAGCTGCCACTTTTGATTTGAGACATGAGAGGGACGGGTGGGGATATTCACATGACTACCAAGGTGGCTCTCCAGGGAGTCTTGGGGAGGGTTCAAAACACGGGAGAGAAGAGAGCTGAGAGAAGAGTGGAGAGCAGAGAGAAGAGGAGAGGAGCAAAAGAAGAAAGGTGAAGTGAGAGAAGAAAGGATGGGATAAAGAGAATGGAGAGGAGAGAAGAAGAGAAGAGAAGAGGAGAGGAGAGAAGAAGAGGGGAGAGGAGAGGAGAGGAGAGGAGAGACCAGCTGGTCCATCAAGCCCCCTCCCCAGCTCCCTTCCCACACCACCTTGGACATTCACACACACACACACACAAACACGCACGCACGCACACGCGCACACAAGCACGCACGCACCACCATCACACGTGCCAGCCTGCCAGGCATTTTGGCGGGCAGCGAGTGTCCAACAGCACAGAATGGCTCAGAGCAGAGAGGAGCTGCACTGTGCTGCTATGGTCTGGCTGTGACAGTGACAGAGATCTATGAGCTTCTGTTCTCACACACACACACACACACACACACACACACACACACACACACACACACACACACACACACACACAAGCAGGGGCCAGTCTGTTCACTGCGGACTGGCGCCATACGTCACCAATCACACATGCCCTCTAAGCATTGCCACAGTCACCATGTTTCCAATGGCACAGCCACGCACTCACGCACGCACGAGCGCACGCACGCACGCGCGCACACACACACACACACACACTACAAGTGCCAGATGGATTCTCAGCAGCCTTTGAAAATATCCTGAGTCACGGATGGTGTAAAGCGTTCATCAAATGGCTGGAGTACTGTACACATACGGTAGCAAGTACAGTAGCAGGAGAAGAGAGGAGAAGAGAAGAGAGAAGAGGAGAGGAGAGGACAGGAGAGAGGAGAAGAGAGGAAAGGAGGCAAGAGAGAGGAGGACAGAGAGAAGAACAGTATTGCTGTAAAGCGTACATGAAAAGGCTGGAGTACTGCACACATAGCAAGTACAGTAGCAGGAGAGGAGAGGCGAGAGGAGAGGAGAGGAGAGGAGAGAGGAGAGAAGAGAAGAGAGGAGAGGAGAGGAGAGGAGAGGAGAAGAGAGGAGAGGATAGGAGAGAGTAGAAGAGGGGAGAGGAGCAGAGAGAGAAAAGAGGAGGGGAGAGACTGACATCAAGACTGGATTACTGTACATGTAGCAGGCACAGTAGCAGTGGAACAGTATTTCACATCAATCTGCTCCTGAAAATAGATTGGTGGCCTGCTGTTGCAGTGGGTAGGCTAGACAGAAACAAAGATTATACTACAATACAATACCAACACATATCAGATTCATGTTATATAGCCACAATAAAACAATTCAGTGTGAATGAACACCCCTATGTGTCGAAAAGTAACTGCAAGCTGTGCAATTCTTCATTCTACAGTGAGCCTGGTGATGCCTGGTATCAGGGCTGCTGACAGCTTTTGCTGGGCCCAGGACAAAGTCATCTGAAAGGGCCCCCAATCCAATACATACAATGTAATGGAAACCCATTTTTGGGCCCCCTCTCTATCTGGGCCCGGGACAAGTGACCCCTTTGTCCCTCCCTGTCGGCTTCCCTGCCTGGTATGCTAACAGTGTTAACAATGACCAACAGCCTTTTGATGTGCAGGAAATTACCTTTGGAAAATGACCTTTAATCCTGACTAAATGAAAGTGGCCTTACTGTACATCCAGGTGAGTTGATCTCTCTCTCTCTCTCTCTCTCTCTCTCTCTCTCTCTCTCTCTCTCTCTCTCTCTCTCTCTCTCTCTCTCTCTCTGACACATATCATTCTCACAGTCTATCTTTTAGTATCCTATTTTTCTCTGTCTGCCTAGCCTGGTAAACCAGCGCCACCCGCTGGACGCCGAAATTGTTCAGCTAGCGAGTGGGTCTGGCCTCGGATCTGAGAACGTTTTGAACGCTGTGCCCTGAGTCTGGCAAAACCAATCACAACGGAGCAATTTGTTTTGAATTAAAGCGGGCGGGGTTTTGAGGGAGTGACGACGAACCTCGCAACACCGTTGGGAAAGCACATCAACGGCAAAGATCACCGATTGGTCAGAGTGCCGGCACGGTTTGAAAAAACAACAGGTTGTTCTCATCAACAATCTTCGGAGGTATCGTTCATCGGGGCCAGACTAAATTACTCCGGTCTCACATTTAGGCTGGTTAATCAGGCTACTGTCTGCCTGTCTCTCTGCCATTCTGCCTGCCTACCTGCCTTTCTACCTCTCTGTCTGCCTGTTTTTCTGCATGTTTTTCTGTCTGCCTGCCTTTCTGTCTGCCTGTCCGCCTCCCTTTCTGCCTGCCTGTGTGCCTGCCTGCCTTTCTTTCTGCCTTTCTGCCTCCCTGCCTGCCTGTCTCCCTGCCTGCCTGCCCGCCTTCCTGCCTGTCTGTCTGTCTGCCTGCCCATATATATGCCTGCCTGTCTGCCTGCCTGCCTTCCTGTCTGCCTGCCTACTTGCGTGGCTGCATGTCTGTGTGCCTCTCTGCCTGCCTGCCTGCCTTCCTGTCTGTCTTTCTATCTGCCTGTCTACACCTTCTCC
>NC_085880.1:45942121-45957121 GCF_034702125.1 Engraulis encrasicolus | reverse complement strand
TCAGGAGACACCCCGCACTCTTCAGCCCCACTCCACAAAGCACAGCAGCCTACCTACCCTGCCTCTACATTACCATATAAATAAGTATGCACACAACATATAAACATGCTCTCTCTCGCCAACAACAAGCCAACATATACGACACTGAACCATCCGTCCTGACCTGATAACATCACACCAAAAGATGCATCCAGTACCTTCAAATATCTTCAAAATACATATCCTTATACTATCGTAAAACATGTGGTAATGCGTAACACCATGAGACACAAAAAATAATACTAATCCTCTTGTTAATAAAAATAATTGGGTTTGCAACATTCAATTTATGGGCGGAAATAGAATTTGGAGTCTAAGTGTGCCGCATCAGAAGGGCGGGATTAGTGCATTGAGCTTGATTGCGAAATGCGTCTCCATGGAGCATTACATGTTATCTGTGGAGGATTGAGCTTGATTGTGAATGCCTTTCTGTGGAGTATTACATGGTATCTGTGGAGGATTGCATTTCTCCTCCGTAATTAGCCGAGACGTCATGATGATTATTATCATTATGCTGCATGGAGCAGCCAGACGCCGGCTTGTGCTGCTGCTGTCTGTTTAGATGTAGCGCTCCGTCTGTATTAGAGGTAATGAAGAGATAATGGAGAGAAACAAAGGAACTAAGGAGTGCACACTGTATTGGGGCCTCCTAAATTGAGATCGACTAAAAAACATATTATTATTATTATTATTATTTAATTATGATTGCCAGTGAGTTTGATACATTAAAGCAGACGTTGGTCCACACAGTGAGAGAGAGAGATTCCAGTAGAAATTAGAAATGTGCTCAGAGTGCAGACCTCCGCCAAGGAAGCTGTTTGACACAGGGTATATACACCAATCTTGAAGTCAAATTCACTACCATTCAGAGGTCGCGTTAACCGACAAATGTCCGTCATTGACGGATTTTTTTGAAGGATGACGGAAAATTCTGAAGCCTGTCCGTCATTTTGACGGATCAATATTCAGGGTCATGATAAATAAATCCTAAGTTTAAGTAGGCCTACGCCTCTATCGAGTAGTAGAGTATTGCATTTCAATTAGGCATAGTTATCAGCGCAGATAATTTCATGCTATATCATTTGCCTTTCTCCCTCTCTCCCTGCTTGTCATACCATGCGCCGCAGCTGGGCTGTGCGACTGGCTGCAGCAGAGCGCGCGCCTCTCCACTTGTTCCAAATAATGAATTAAAATAACTAAGACGTTGCCACCATACACGTGTGACTTCGACTTTAAGATTCAGAACTATGTGTAGACCTAGACCTACTATATTTACCAACTATCTGATTTTCTGCCAATGACGAAGTTGTTCCTCTATCGCCATTCATAGAAGCATTGTTTCATAACTCCTCGCTTGAAACATAAACAAATATGCGAATAGCATGTTTGCTAGCCAGAACCTTCACTCAAAGGCAACGCAGGTCTAAAACGGCTTCAGGACATTAACTAATAAAAACGACGGATATTCAAGAGCCTAAATATTACCAGGCAACACAACTTACAATTTGACAAACGTTGCCTGAAACGGCTTCTCTCATTTCGATAGCTGGTTCACCCATTATAGGCGATATATTTTTTATCCAGACAACTTTACCGCGCTCCCAGAGCCAACATATAAGCCGATGGGGCTACGTATAGAGCGGCTCCCTTTACCGTCGCTGACATTTTTCAACAAAGTTTTGCGAAATCTGGTCGTCTTCCTGTTGTAGGCTTCAGTGCCTTTGTCGACTGCCTGGGCTAAACCTTTCTGCTTCAAGACGGCTTTCCTTTCCATCGTGCATGTTAACCCATTTAACACTGCGCCTTTGTAGGCTATTACAATCGGTGTATTAATCAGAGCAAAACGATCGCCCTGCACGCATCTTTTAAAAAAGTGCTTGTGGTGACCATAGCGCTGAACACTGAATCAGACGCGCGTCATGAGAGATATCTGCAGCTTTAGTGCAACGAGGGGGGCAGAGAGAGAAAGTGGACAGCAAAATTGACTCCATCCTCAAAGTTGGAGAATGAATGTCGAGTGAAAGGGGGTGTATTCACAGCGGTTTACTCTCAATTGGCCGCAATTGCGCATGTGTTGTTCCACATTGAGAAACGAGATGGAGAATTAAAAAAATGAGCGATGACGGATTTTTTTCGACACTGTCCGTCAAAATGATGGACTGTGAAAAAGTCTAGCGCAACCTCTGCTACCATTTAATACCCTTTTTCATTACCTTTAAAAAAAATGTACAACCATCTCGACACTCCGATGCGAGTAGTCACGAGAATTCTTTTCTAATTTCTACCGCCTCAACAATACATTACACTTTCGTTTTTTGCAAAAAGACGCCCGAAAGGGAACAGTGCGGCGCGTACCCATGACTACCTTCATACTGCCCTCAGATACAGAATCAATTTTTCTGTCAAAATGGTACAACAACATGAAATCAGTGTTTCCCATACATTGAGGAAACTATGGCGGCCCGCCATAGTTTAAATTTGGCCGCCATAGTTTACGAAAATGTAAAAAAAAAAAAAAAAAAAAAAATTTTTTTTTTTTTTTTTTTTACACGATATCCGTTTTTGTTAAAAACGATTTGAATTACGATTTTGAATTTCCTTCGCATTTTCCTCCTGGAGTAAATACATCCTATAGCCTAGACTCTGTATTGGTTAGATAAGTAGGCCTAGTCCCACGGTAACACAGAATGAGGGGAAAGCATTAGGAAGTGACCGTAAGGGTATTACAGTTGATTCATGTGTGCACACGTGTAACATCGGGTGAGTAACAGAACATGTGCGCAACGATGCGTTATGACACGCCGATATGCGAGGATCTTCGTCCAAATCGCTAGTCGCATGCATCATCGCTAACTGCGTTTACATCGCGTGCCGCGTGTAAGGGAAATGTTAGTTGTTGACATGTATGGAATTCACTTAAATTTGTGCTGTTTCTTGCTTCAGTTGTGGACAAAACGATTGGCCAAACTCACAATAGAAAGCCTTTGCTGTGCTACTGTCCCAGAGAGCTGAAAAAAAAAACCTTCATAGAAGAAGTCACACTTAACAGGGGTGTTAACCAATCCAATGAGTTCTCTCATTGCGCTCTCTCTCTCTCTCTCTCTCTCTCTCTCTCTCTCTCTCTCTCTCTCTCTCTCTCTCTCTCTCTCTCTCTCATAGCCTACTATTTACCCATAACAAATGGTGAATTTCTGAGCCCTTTTTAATTTGTACAGTATATCACGAAAGTGAATACACCCCTCACAGTTTTGCAGATTTTTGAGTATATCTTTTCATAGGAAAGCATTACAGAAATTTCACTTTGACACAATGATTAGTGACCTTTTAACAACATATTTAACCGCTTACATTTCTTGTTCACTCAGAAAAAAACAAAATACAGCCATTAATGTTTGAACATGTACTCACAAAAGTGAGTACACCCCAGATTAAAATCCGGTAGAGAAGGGGCTATGTTGGCTCGAATCGTCTCGAAATGAAACGAAATGAAAGGGATGACAAGGGAGGTCATCAGTGTGCGTTTCAACCTTTCTTTGCATTGAACTTTTACATTTTGAGTCTGCATCTGGCTTAAATAGATTGGTGTGAGATTTGAATGCAATCCTATGGAGAATATCATGATCTGCTTCAGTAGTCACAGTGCATGTTGACATGCATGTTTCTTTTAGGTGTATTTCAGATTGCCAATGTTGACAGCATTCATGCATCCCCAAACCATGTCAGTCCCACTACCATGCTTGGCTTATGAGAGGATACACCTTTTTTGTAAAACTCACTTGTTTACCACCACACATGCTTGACACCATCTAAAGCAAATTTGTTCATCTTGGTCTTTTCAAATCACACAACATGGTTCCAGTGATCCATATCCTTGGTCTGTTCATCTCTCTTGAGACCAAGATAAACAAATTTGCTTTAGATAGTGTCAAGCATGTGTGGTGGTAAACAAGAGAGTTTTACAAGAAAGGTGTATCCTCTCATAAGCCAAGCATGGTAGTGGGACTGACATGGTTTGGGGATGCATGAATGCTGTCAACATTGGCAATCTGAAATACACCTAAAAGAAACATACATGTCAACATGCACTGTGACTACTGAAGCAGATCATGATATTCTCCATAGGATTGCATTCAAATCTCACACCAATCTATTTAAGCCAGATGCAGACTCAAAATGTAAAAATTCAATGCAAAGAAAGGTTGAAACGCATACTGAGGACCTCCCTTTTCATTTTGTTTCATTTCGAGACGATTCGAACCAACACAGCCCCTTCTCTACCGGATTTTAATCTGGGGTGTACTCACTTTTGTGAGTACATGTTCAAACACTAATGGCTGTATTTTGTTTTTTTCTGAGTGAACAAGAAATTTAAGCGGTTAAATATGTTGTTAAAAGGTCACTAATCATTGTGTCAAAGTGAAATTTCTGTAATGCTTTCCTATGAAAAGATATACTCAAAAATCTGCAAAACTGTGAGGGGTGTATTCACTTTCGTGATATACTGTAGCCTATACCACTGAAGGCATGATAATGCTTCATCATATTTTAGAAATAGGGCCTATGTGCATTTTATATACCAAATGTTTATCATTTTGAAATTGTTTCAGTTGTTTATGACTTGTGTATGACTGAAATTATCTCTGCATACTATCAGTGCTGCATTGCTTTGTAAAGATAGGCTATTCAACACACTTTAAAAACACACTGAAAAGATACGGCCATAGTAGCCTACTGAAAACATTTTGTTCATAATAATGGTGATTAATAAATGGTGGTCTTAAATTTTCATACTGACTGACATCCTTGAATTTGACTTGGTAGATCACGGCAGACCATCAACTTCAAAAGTAGATCTTGGTTAAAAAAAAGGTTGGGCACCCCTGCTATAGAGAGAACCACAAGTGCTTGAAAGACAGGGATCAAAAGCCTAGTCAAGTTATTGTAGTTTACTTGGGTTTGGGAGCAATATAAAAAAACCTTCAGAGAAGGGACAGTTGGGATGAGTTTACTAACACTCCCTAGGCTTTGTTTTACAGTTGTAATGAGTTTGGTGTCAGACCTTCATTGACACAGCAGAGGAGACATCGGGCTGCATATAGAAATTAATGTGTAATGAATGTGAATATAGACATAAATGTGTAATATGTTGTTCAGCCCTTTTAATGGGAGGAATTTGAAAAAAACTGGCCCTGTGACCAGCACCCCTCATGTAGAATGTGTACGCCTACAGATATGTGTGGGGGAAAAGGCATAGCCTACCCTCTAAGACCCTTTTTGTCTATGCGTTAACAATTTCACAGTGCTCTTAAATTCTTATCTCTGCTCCTATTTTGTTTTATTATTGTTTCCCAGACCCCTGCATGAGGGACGAATGAAACTGTGTTGTAAACAGAAATTATTCACTGTACTGCATTTTTTGACAATGACGATGTACTACTATTATACAAGTCATGGGTAAAATCTTATGTAGCCTTATTTCTCAAAATATAAATGGCTGAAATATAGGCCCAGGCCTACAGTTTCTCCATGCGCCAATGTCATACTGTAGTCATTGTTTTGCCGTTTTGCATTTACGCTGCAAGAATACACCCCCCCCCCCCCCCCCAAAAAAAAGGCCCGTGTGAGAAGACCCCCCCCCACCCGGACAAAATAATCCCCGGCTGCCCCCATAGTTTCCAAAATTTCTGTGGGAAACACTGAAAAATAATACCTCGTTTTTAAAAAAATAATACCTTTTGAGCAAATTTACTACTTTTAAGGCCATTAAATTTTGACTTTTTGATTTATCACCCTTTAATACTTTTTAAAACCCTGCATACACCCTGTGATAGAACATTTGACTATGTTACACTCTATTTTTATTTCAATTCTTTTTGTGGAATTAGAAAGTGGAATGTAAAAATCTTAATTCAATTTGCGGTCACTCTGGGCATCTAGATTTCTAGGCTAGCAATGTAGTAATCTAATTACTAGTTCCTTGGGTCATTTCCTACAAAGTTTCATCCAAACAGACAAACAGACAGACAGACATACGTAAACCTCCTTGTTGAAGGTTATGACAACACTGTAGTAAATGCGTATTTACTAATTTCAATCATTTGTTTGTTTGTGGTTTATCTGGCTGATGGGCCATTCAATGTTGATACTCTTCACCAGCCTCAGTTGGATCTGCATCAGGCAGTAATGCCCTGGAGCAGGGTTTCCCAAACTGGGGTGCGTGCACCCCTGGGGGTGCGCGGCCTGCCATAAGGGGGTGCACGAGCTGAATAAAGCAATGGTGGATATGTGATTTTTTTATCTAGCATTAATGAACATTAAGTAGTTTTTAATAGTATGGTGCATTATATGCTGGGAGGGTCCATCTCAAGTGTAGTTTAGTTCCCAGACTATTGGAAGAGGATTCCCCAAAACAACTGTGCATAATGTGCAGTGAATGAGCAGTGAATCCATACTTGTGTGGCCATCAGCACACCAAAATATTCACTCAGGGGGTGCACGAACCACATTGAGTTTGGGAACCTCTGCCCTGGAGAATTCCTCTAGCTCTCTACAATGATCTATACGCACGCGCACACACACACACACACACACACACACACACACACACACACACACACACACACGCACACACAAAAGAACACCACATGCCGTGCTCCGGAACTGCCCACCACCGCCCACCACTCCCCACGCCCAGCCACCCAACCCATAGAAAAATGCACAGCAGACACCAGTGATCATCACATACTGTAGTCTGTACTCAGCATGGTCCTGATGCTGACAGTAACCTGGAAAGATGCAGACGCCCAAAAGATGCTGTGTGGCAGCAGTTGCTACAGAGGAAGCATAAAGCTCATTTATCTAACCTGTCCAACCTCCTAGAAGATCAGACAGGGAAATTGTCTTCTGATGACTGCCCTCACACCCTCTGCCCTCCCCCCCAGCGGGATTAATTAAGCAATTAAGATTGGCTTGACTGACTGGGTGTACTAACAAGAAAATTAGAGCCATGAAAATTAAGAGAATGCATGGACTGAGAAGGTTAATTAAGTAATTATTTATGAATTCTGTCCATTCACAACCAAAAAAATACCCTTTTCACAAATTCTTACCACAACCATCTAGAGGTGCACCGAAATGACAATTTGTGGCCGAAACCAAAATCGAATAATAATTAATCACTTGGCCGAATACCGAAACCGAATATTACAATTCAGTCAAAAGTGATCAAAAAGTAGGTTTTTCACTATTTTTAAATATTGCTGAAATGTACGGTTTACAATAAATGTTTTGACATGTTTTTGAAAGAAAATAATTGTGTATTTGAAGTCTTCAAATGTTAGAGTAGAAGTGAAATTAGTTTAATTAATGCCCATTTTTCTATTCGGCCTCCGATTCGGCCGCTCAATTGGCTTTCGGCCAAAAACCGAAAGTGTCTTTTTTTGCGTTTTCGGCCGAATATTTTCTGCGGCCCAATTTTCGGTGCACCTCTACAACCATCAAATGTTAAAGGTGCACTGTGTAGGATTGTGGCCAGAGTAGGTATTGCAACTGTGCTGCCTATGGCCAAATTTGATCTTTTCATCATGAATATTTTCTAGGTGATAAACTAGTATTGTTCCCACTTTACATGTATACATGGATTCATAACCTGACTGTGCGAACCTAGCTGCGCACAACTCAACCTCTGATTGTTGGAAACCGCTGTCGGTCAAAAAATTAGCTCAAGTGGTTGGCTGCCAGTGTCTTGCCCCTCCTCATAATATTGTGTTGATAAACACTGAGAACCTATGTATAAAAAGTGCTATTTCCCCAGTCATTATGAATTCTTAGAATTTGATGGTAGTTGTAAGTATTCCTGAAAAGGCAAAATTTGTGAATTGACTGGAAATTGAATTCTGGAAATAAACTACAAAAAATATTACACAGTACTTTAAGCATTCTTTACCTACAGTATGACCACCACTTATTAATACAGAGATCTTTAATAACACCTCTCATCCTACAAATAGCCATACAATGCCACATAATTAGAATATCATGATTATGTTACACCTGACATTCCTAATGTGCGTTTTAGAGACTTCATAGAAACAATCTGTGAATTAGTACCTGCATGCTCTTCTGGCAGGGCATCACTCCTTGCGTTAAAATAGGTTCTGTGTAGAGGTGAAGGCTGCTTCACTAAACCAAGAAGCTTGGGAAGCATTGTTGAGAAGTTCTCCCTGGTAGACCGGCACTGGGGCAGGGTGAGTGAATCCACCTCATCGTGCAACTAATTAAGAAAGCACATGAACACAAGAATGGGTGACGACAAAGCAGTATGCCAAAGGAAATCAAACACAAATAAAACGCATGAATCCTGTAATGGGTTGGAGACAGATAAGACCAAAATAAACATTTTTGATGGACAGGATTATAACCTGTGATCCATTAGGTTAAGACAACCGATTTTGACTTACTCAGCAATTACATTAAGAATGTGCAGATACATGTGCCAAGTTTATGAATACAGCAAATGTACTTTTAAAAAACAGACAGCACACATACATTTTCCAAAGTAACTGAAATGATCCCGGAGGGAATTTAAGTGTCCAGCAGCATATAATATGCAGCGTATGACAGATTAAGCATAGCCCACATATGCATACAATCAGACATTAGGCAGGTTAAATATCTATCACCCATCTGAATACAACCATCATTACCTGGAGAGAAAAAAAACCCTGGGCATGAATTGAAAACCAGTTATAACCAATACTTACTTGATCTGCTTCATCATCTCTTGTGCGCTTTGGAAACAAGATGGTGTCACCTCAATCACACGACACAAGAGGTACATCGCCTACAAACCAGACGTGGGGAAGGAAAACACTGCTGAATGAACAATGAGACTTTAACTCAGTCCTACACAAGAACACTGTTACATTAGTGGCTGCATTAAATTAGTTAAGGAAGACCGACTCTTTAACATCCACAAACCTCTCAGAAGTTTACATGAAATGTATAGTGACTGCTTTCATACAATTGCATACAATGCTTTTATTTGGCTTTTATTTAGATGGAAAAGCTGAGGCATTCCATAAATTCGCACAGCTTTGTTAGGCAACCAGTTCCATAGGCTACAGACAGGGCTCGCGCAGTTAGCCTATCCAAAATGCATTGCTGACTGACGGCAATATCTGTTCTACACTGCGCTGTCTTGCCAAATCACCGTTAATTTTCTGCACCCAGTTTTCCGTTGGGCTGTCGAAACCGATTGTTGCGTTGCAACCATTGAGAGTAAATAGAATGGAGGCCAAAATTCTATTTCATTGTTGAAGCCAAGTTGGAGCCAAGGTTGGACCCAAAAAGACCAAAAAATGGCCAAATCCCATTCATTCCTATGAGAGACATAAAACCCTGTATCTCCCTTAAATGCCACTCCAGGTGGATAATTTTTCGCTCAACTAGTAGGTCCCCTTGCTCTCCAACTTACCAGGGTGGTGATTTTTTGTGGTGATGTTTTGTTTTAGAGAGATATTAAAAGTTAAATTGACCAATGAGCATCAGAACATGGTTTGATTGACCGTTAGAAGTCTTGTTGTTGTCCAATCAGCACCTGCGTTTGGCGTTGCTAAGGTGGAATGTAAGTTGGAATGTTCCCAAATCTGGCTTCAAAGCGTTGAATGGCAAATAGCGTTGATTTGGCGTCCATTCTATTTACTGTCAATGGTTGCAACCCCCCCCCCCTGCGCTGTCCATTCAGCACCACGTTACCAGACACCCGATACGCTTTCTATAAAGTCAGAACATTATTTTGGCAGTGACGACTGCACATTAACCGGCTCAACGTTTCTGGTGCCCGTGGCACAACAAACGCACACTTTTCTTTCACGAAAGTAAAAAAAAAAAAAAGAATTCTTCCACCCCATTCCTCCTTCCAGTAAGTCTAACACCGTCCACCCTCCTAACATCTGTGTCAAATAACGTTGCCGTTAGGCCAGAGATTTTTTCACCTAACAAACCAGTGTGACACAGTTCTTCCCAACACACATACCGTTACATTTGTGACACCTAACTCAAACACCATTTCCACATTAAAATGCCATTTCCCTCTTACCTCCATAGACGGCCGTCTTGTAAGTTATCACTTGGCGGCAAAGTAGAACTACTATCTAGATTAGTTATTACGGTTAGCTAATTATTATGTTATTAACCTAGCCTGTTAAACCTAGCCTGTTGGTTTTCAAAAGTAGACGTTAGCTAGTCAGTGAGGAGTAGGTATAATTCGCTAGTTCTAGAACTATCCAAATACAAATCGATGAAACGTTTGTAGCCCGGCTTGCAAACGATATTAATAGCCAGATAAAAGTACTTGCTCACACAATATATCGTAAACGTATCTGTATTTATGGCATTCAGTCATATTTGTCTAACATGAAAAACACAGTCTAGACAATGATGATAATTGCCAAGGTAACTAACTAGGTGCTAACTTCACCTGACATGTTGGCATTGGCCTGCCTTGCTTAACGGCTACCTCTTTCAGGGTCTCCCCATCCAAAATGTATTACTTCTAACAGGTGTATTTTAGAAAACAATTATTTACCAACCTTGACTCGGGAGTTCATCCTTCTTGTTGTGAAAACTTCTGGTCCGTAGCATTGTTTTGCTGTGTCGGAGTGAAGTTCGTCTGTCTGTCTAGTTCATAGGTGGCTAACCCGCGGCTCTCGAGCCGCATGCGGCTCTTTGCCTGGTGTTTTGCGGCTCTTGCGTTCATGTCCAAGTTTGTGTTTATGTCCCATAGGCAATATGCATTAGAATTGCGCACACAAAGTTGATTAGAACTATGGCAAATAAGTGCCCTGTGGTCTTGGTACTGTAGTAGGCCTTGGCTAAATGTGTCCTGAATGATCACGTTGATGTGTGACATGTGTTACTGCAAATAGCCTACAAGACGCGATTTAAGCCTATGTTCTAAAAATAGCGCTTTAAAAAGTGACCGCGTCTTTCGCTGACTAAACAAAATATTGGCAAAAATGTTTTAACCTGAAAGATTTTGCCATCACTCCTCAATAAGGTCAAGAAAATGTGCTGTCCATATTAGATTCTATCGCTCGGATATGGCGGTTATAAATGTGCAAATGATATGAAGAGAAAGGCGTCTGGAACAGAGATGCGCCGAGAATCTCTGTCCTGCGTAGCCATCTCTGCGCTCTGTTAGGAGGAGTGTTCATGGCTATTGACCCGAATGTGAAATTATGTTTTTGGTTTAAAATCGTGTTATTTTCGCGGGCTATAGACAAAATAGCGCCAAAAATAATGTTCTACCCTGGTTTATCAGCCATTGTCAAAGCGGCGCAGGCAGACAGCGTGCAGGTGGGAAACAATTTCAATCGACTTGTCGCTTGTCCGCGCTCAGTTTAGTCTCAAAAAGAAAACTTGGTCTTTTCCCCTGGCCCCCTGTCAGCACCCGCTGAAACATTAATGTGGAAAATGAACGGCGATTTGACGAACCACCTTGTTAATTTCGGATGGTGTTGTCGTCAGGCATCCAATGATCATCTCATCTGTGCGCAAGAAAGCGGTGCCTGTGCGCCTAGCCCCCGAATGAGCTAAAGAGGCGGAGAATCTTTGGGCCGCGTTACTTCGTGCTCTGTTATAAAGAGTGCTCATGGAAATTATGCTGTGAAACGTGTTTTATTAAAATATGACAGAATTTATGAACATAATTTTGACTTGTGTAGGCCTACCCTTGTCTTCTTATCTAAAACAACATTTTTATCTTGAAAAAAACCTTTTCCCACAAAAAATTTAAGCAGTAAAAAAAAAAAGGGGGGGTATCTTATATTCAGGATTGTCTTGTAGTCAGGCCATTAAGTTGGAGTGTAACATCAATCTGACACTTTGTGTGTGTGTGTGTGTGTGTGTGTGTGTGTGTGTGTGTGTGTGTGTGTGTGTGTGTGTGTGTGTGTGTGTGTGTGTGTGTGTGTGTGTGTGTGTCTGTGTCTGTGTGTCTGTGTGTGAAAGGAAGAGATGGTTGATGTTCATACCCATGTGTTGTTGTGTATGCTGGTCTGTGGTGCGAGAAGGATGGGTGATGCCCATGTTGGTGGGTGTGCGCATGTTTATATGCCCGCGTGATGTTTGTGTGCCGATGTGGCTCTTTGCTGTGACACATTACAAAATGTGGCTCTTGGTCTCCGACTGGTTGGCCACCCCTGGTCTAGTTGAACTTCAAAACGAAGACGAATGTGATGTCGTTGGTTGCACGTGACAGATGTCTGAGGTCAGTAGGAACTAGAAGCCGAGTAGCGACGCCAGAGATTCTAGGAGTGCGACGCCAGAGATTTTAGGCCTAGAACTAAACTCAGAAGATACAGTCACAGACTTCTATTATACTAGTTTAAATGGTAATTTACCATTAACTTAAAGGGACACTGTGCAGGAAATGGTCAAAAAAGGTACTGCAACTATGCTGCTCATTGAAACTGTGTCGCCTATTGCCAAATTTGACCTTTTCATGATAGTTTACCAAGTAGGCCTAATAAACTAATATTTTCTAGTATGGCCCAAGTACAGTCATTTTTTGCAGCTAAAAATTGCTATTTCTGGAAATTCAAAATGGCATGTATGAAAAGTGCAATTTTTCCAGTCATAATGAATACTTAGAATTTCATGGTGGAGGTAAATATTCATGGAAAAGGTAACATTAGTGAATGGGTAGCATGAATTCTGGAAATAAACAACTAAAAATCTCACACAGTGTCCCTTTAAAATCATTAAAGGGGGATGCCACTATTTTGGGGCTTAATACAGTTAAAATCATTGGCCAGGGTCAGGGCCGGTTCTGGCTTATTTGGTGCCCTAGGCGAGTTTGATTTCTGGCGCCCCCCCTCGCCCCCCCCCCCTCACCTTTGAAAGAAAAAAAAAATCTTTCTTATACCTCACAGAACACAAGACTAATATCCTTAGTAAGCTTAACTAAATAGCATCAAGAACAATAACCGTTTTTCATCAAATGGATTTGTGGTTCTTTTTGACAGGCGACCAACACATCAGATTGAGTCGCATGAAAGTAGCTTCACTGTGTGGTGTGTTGGATGTGATGGTGGTGGGGCCCCCAACCCCAGATGAGAGGGAGGTTATCAATGTGTTTGAATTGTAACGTGAAATTGAAATGCCAGGAGAGTGATACAGTACATTTGCATGTAAAATGCATGTGTAGACAATAAGCCTACCAAGGAGGTCTGCATTGATCTACACTATCTACAGCATCACAAAAGCATGGCAGCATAACAATTTTAATAAGCTACACATTTGTGCTGTCTTCCAAACCAATTTCATTTCTGGACTGGAAATAGTGGTGCATTTGTGAGTAGGAGAATGAGAAGGGGGCTATCTATGTGTTTGGAGGGACAGGGTGAGAGAAAGGGAGAAGAGCTGTCACGCTATTGAATTTCATAATATACAAAATATAGTAAATAGCCTCACTTGTCTGCTGTGCATGGTTCTGTTACATGATTAATGTAGGCTATGTCATTCTGGTCTGGAAATTAATGTTTTTTTAAGCTTACAACAAGCAGGTAATTCATGTGGATGGAAGGAGATATGGCAGCTAAAATTGTTTTAAACATTGCACCAGTCTTACTTTACATTGCTTGTCAACCTAAGCAAGTATTATGATATCAGGTGGGTGTTAGTGAGTAGTGAGTAGGCTACTAACAGCTACTTTACTGGATTTCATTGCTTGGCATACTTGGCTAATGTTAGCATGCTAACTAGCGATTTCTCTGATCAAAAACAAAGCTCTTTTTCTCTCTTATTCCAAGTAGTAACCTCATAACTATTAGGCTTTCCATAATCACAAACGGTTGCTGATTAAATCACATAGTTCCAAAACACCCTCTGAAACTCCTGCATCATGCAATGAGTGGTTTAATGAGAACATAATAATCTCCATCCAGCAGAGCAGCACTACTGTTTGCGCTTGCCCCCTCTGTCTCTCGAGTGAGTCTCCAAAATTCAAAATAGACCGCACGCTGTCACTCGTCCCGCCCCCTTTCTCAGAACTGTCTGTTTATTGGTTCACAGACTTCCCAGAGACAGTTGGAAGAGATATTACTATTGGCTGAGGGGCGCTTTGCCGTGAGGAGCGCTTTCGCCACTCTTTGTTGATTGCGACTTCATAAAAAAACTTCATATCGCAAAATTACGCATAGGAGAGCGCCATTTCGGCGCCCCTTCTTCACATGGCGCTCTAGGCGACCGCCTAGCCGGCCTATTCTAAAAACCGGCCCTGGTCAGGGTTTATACAGGTGGTAAAGTGTCTTATTTTTCATGTAAGCCATTGTCTTGCTTTAAGACAAGTTAAAAGAGGGAGTATGTCGCTAGTGAAAGTCAATGGATCCGTGTAGCATGCATGCAGGTTTATTAACCAGTTATCATTTATCTACTGTAAGAATGCTGTAAACCCAGTTTACCCATCACCCACTCTGCCCAGGCTTTTACTGCCATCTTGCTCTTGACATCATGTAATGTTTCATAACATACCCAGCAGTTTACCCAGTCACTTTGGCAAGCGCAGTCTCCCATCCTATGACAATAAGCGCGCACACACACACACACACACACACACACACACACACACACACACACACACACACACACACACATAGTCTTCCACACATGTAAACACGCCTGCATCATCGTCAGCCCATTCTCGCTCTATAGGTTTACAAGCTGACGCACTAGGGAGCACTAACAAAACAGTAGCCTACTACTGATAGCATTATAGCATGTGCATACGCATCAGTATGCTACCGCAAATGTATGAAGTAGCATTTACAGTACACAGTAATGCAAATGTACGATAACATGTACATACGGTACGCATCAGCACAAATGCGCTACCACAAATGCATGAGCAGTGGTGGTTGTAATGGGTTTTCTATTAGTGGAACAGCATGATGTATGAGTCAT
>NC_085880.1:45919621-45924621 GCF_034702125.1 Engraulis encrasicolus | reverse complement strand
GATTTGGCCCCAACTGACGTCAAACCAAGCCCAGCGGGCAAATACCTTATGGAAACCATAATTAACTTTATGATTGGTTATTAAATTTACTCGCTCCGTCTGAATGTTCTGATCCCTCGTATTTATTCTCCGTTTGCTTGCAAGTAGGCCTGAAACATCTTTGACAGGTCATGAGATTATCGTTTTTCCCCAGCCGAGCCCTCTCAATTTTGTACAGTTTTCCCACCCTTCCCCCACCACCGCTATCCTCCAGCCTCCCCTGACGCCTTTCTCTTTCTCTCTCATGTTCACGGCCTGTGAGCAATTTGCTCTTTTCCGATCGAGTGGAGCCAGCTAAGAGGAGGAGGATACAGGGCTACAGAGGACTACAGTATGTTACATAGAGGATACAGGACCCAGGGCTACAGAATGTCACATATGCCCACCTGCTACTGTAGGTTAATGCCAACAGAACACAGGGGCCCTGTGAGACGCACGCATGCACACACATACGCACGTACACATGTGTGGGGGCAGGCACACACAAGGTCAAGCATCTACGCTCGCATGCTGGCACATGCATACACACACACACACACACACACACACACACACACACACACACACACACACACACACACACACACACACACACACACACACACACACACACACACACACACACACACACACACACACACCCTCCTGAACTGAACTGATGACCCAAAAAGACCCTGAGACCTTCTGCCCTGTCCCAGCGTCCACCATGGGCGCAGATAGCGGGGGGGACGGGGGGGACATGACGTACCCAGATTTTCATTCACCTGAATCCGTCCCCCTTACCTTTTTGGAGAAAATACCTGATTTCTGCCTTTGCATTTTGCAATGTGTGAAATAGCGCCTCCCTGGACCATTCACTTTCATATGTGGCAAAAAAACGGTATTACACTATATATATAAATCTATTTTTGATTGGCTAACAGCCACTGAAGTCCCAGATTTGAAGCTGGCTTGATTAAGGAAGTGGAGCTAGGACTAGACGTCATGTTTACATTACATTTTTTGGCTCAGACCAGTTGCTTAAAGTTAATCTCGAGGATAGTCCCTTTCTTGCTAGCTATGATGTGGATTACAAAAACGGTGGTGGAACTTGAATGATGGTGGTGGAAACGCATGGATTAAAAGTTGGGATAAATATTACTGCGGTAAAGACAACTTTTAAGGTAAGGTCAATATGGGTTCATGTCCGCTGTGACGCTGTTTGTAGCCTAGTTGTTGATGCTGATGTTAATTGTTCAGAAGGGCTTTTTGGTGTCTTTGTCGAAGGCCTGTTTTCGAGTGAAAAGACATCTTTGTTGGGCCATGCCATGACAGCTGTCAAGTAGGCTAGCCTAACGCAGAGCCATACAGAGGGTAGAGTTACGCAATTGGAGGACCAGGAATTAAATGGCAGCTCCGCCTTTCAGCGAGATAAGGGTGTTCCTAAAGCGGCTGTCTTTCCATAGACTCAACATAGAACCACCACATTAACAGCCAAAAATAAGGACTAACGAACTATACTGCGGGGTAATCACCACAAATATGTAAACCAACAACTGTCTCGGTGGTGATAATCAGAAAAGTTTACCATCTGTGATGTTTATCTGAAGTTATTACTATGAACAGCAAGTCTTGTCATATTCCCTGCATTGCATTTGCTATGTGCTACGCCCACTGCTAGGAACTAACATTCGCAACGCTGAGCAGTACTGAGAAGCTAAAACAGCTAATTTTGCTAAAGAGGAAGTCGGCCTAAGCACACGGCGGAGATTGCCCGACTCTACCCTCTGTATGGCTCTGGCCTAACGTAGCTGTCGTGTTCACTGTCCCTTGGTCTGTATGCTGTCAACATCTGACTTCATTTTTTTTTTTTTACGGAGCGTCTTTTTGGAATGATGACTGCGGTGGTGTTATTCTGTTGGATGCATTTACTGTGTTCTGTAGTTAAGCAGTAGCCTACTACAACGCAAACGTGTGGATTGTATTCAGTGGTGGTGGAGTGTATGCAATTGAAACGCAGCGTGGTAGAAAAATGACTAGCAAGGAGGTTGTCTGAAGAGCTCAAGATCACAATTTAAGAGCGCCGCTTTTATCAAAAATGTCTAATCTGGGGGAGACCCTATAATTTGGCTTGGTTACCCGGTTTCTTGCTTTCCAATATCACGCCCCATAACCGCGCCTGGATTGAAGTTATGTTTTACAATAGGCCTACCACCGCGAGACTGGTCGTCTTAAAATTTCTACAGCAATAAATCACACACTGTTGCATAGCCTGCTGTAGGCCTGCATTAGTAGTAGGCCTACAACGTGAAATTTGTTGACACAGTTGTCCTGTTTAAAGGTTGAATTGGTTGGGAAAGTAGCACTTGCTGATGGGGATGGGAGAGAGATGTGTTTAGAAGCGCAGGGGTGGGGGAGTCTTGTTGGGAGGAAGACTTGTGCACATTCTGAGTAGAATCTTTAACGCTGGAGCGGTTTAAACATTTGTTTAAAAATGGTGAGTAGACCTAATAAAACAAATAGGCCTACAACTATTTAGCGGAAGATGAATAGGCCACTAACAATAAAAAATAATGATATTCAGTGTATAATTCACTCCGTTGACCCATGATATGAAAATGTTGACTCCCCCCTCTCCCCCCCCCCCCCCCCCTCCCCCCCCCCCTTCTCCCCCCCCCCCCTCTCCTCTCCTAGGGAAACAACCCTCCCCCTCCCCACCCCTCTGCGCCCCCCTCTCATCCTCTTTTCTCTCTCTCCTCTCCTCCAGCGAACTCCTCCTCCTTCTTCTCTCTCCTCTCCTCTCCTCTCCCTCCTCTCCTCTCCTCTCTCTCCTTCTCTCTCCCTCTCCTCTCTTCTCTCCTCTCCGAAAGATCTCCTCTCCCACACCGCTCCTCTCCTCTCCAAGGGCCCTCCCTCTCAACGTCATCCCCTCTCCATCTCCTCTCCTCTCCTGAAAGAAGCGTCTCCTCTTCCTCCTTCCCTCATCAGCACTCTCCTCTTCTCACCTCTTTGTTCCTCTCTCCTCTTCCCTCCTCTCCTCTTCTCCTCTACTCTCCTCTCTACTCCCTCCTCTCCTCTCCTCTCCTCTCCTCCCCTCCCTCTTCCCTCCCTCTCCTCTCCAATCTCTCCTTCCCTCTCCATAAGGGAGCAAGACCTCTCCTAGAGAAGAGCGAAGACGCTCCTCTTCGCGAAAAGCCTTCTCCCCTCCTTCCCTCCTCTCCTCTCCTCTGCCGTCTCCTCTCCTCTCCTCTCTCTCCTCTCCCCTCTTCCCTCTCTCTCATTCTCTCTCTCCTTCACACTCTCCCTCCTCTCCATCTCTCTCCTCTCCTCTCCTCCCCTTCCCTCTTCTCCTCTCCTCTCTCCTCTCCTCGCCTCTTCTCTCCTGTCTCTCCTCTCCTCTCTCTTCTACTCCTCTCCTCTCCTCTCCTCTCCTCTTCTCTATTCTCCTCTCCTCTATTATCCGCTCCTCTCCTCTCCTCTCCTCCCTCTTCCTCCCTCTCCTCGCCTCCCTCTCCTCTCCTCTCCTCTCTCCTCTCCTCGCCTCTTCCTCTCCTCTCCTCCTCTCCTCTCCTCTCCTCTCCTCCTCTCCCTCTCCTCCTCCTTCTCTCCTCTCCTCTCCTCTCCTCTCCTCTCATCCTCTCTCCTCTCCTCTCCTCTCCTCTCTCCTGTTGGCAGGAGACTCCAGTGTCCACTGATGCCAGAGGGAGGCCTCCATATGCCGTATTCATTAGAGGGACCTGAGCTACTGATGGGGGACACAGGACGGCCTGTTAGCCACTGGGACTGCACTTGGCCACATCATATTCCTCTATATGCTATACGGGAGAGAGAGAGAGAGAGAGAGAGAGAGAGAGAGAGAGAGAGAGAGAGAGAGAGAGAGAGAGAGCGAGAGAGAGAGAGAGAGAGCGAGCGAGAGAGAGAGAGAGAGAGAGAGAGAGAGAGAGAGAGATTATAGAGACATATAGAACTATAGAGACTGAAAAACGGAGGATCAAATACAGAGAGAGGGAGAGAGAGAGAGGGAGAGAGAGAGAGAGGGGGGGGTGCAGAGAAAACAGTAATGCAACACTTACAGAAGCCACTGAAATCGCCACAAAAACGCACGATTGTCGTGGGAAAAATCTTCCGACTCAAATCTTACAGCTCAAAAAGGATTTGGCAGGCGACGGGCATCTGACGCCGCCCCCTATTCCCCTGGCTCTCCAACGGAACCCTGACTTACACGCCGGCGTCATTACAATCCGTTGGCATAGCGACAGTAGGCAAGCCGTGTGAAAATCATCGACCCAGGTGCCGTACCATTCATTACCAACACAGCGGCTCTAAAACCGAAATACGAGGCCTAAACCTTCAGAGGGTTTTTAAGGAGTACCCCACATGTCCAATAACTTCCCTTTGATGATGAACCACCACATCCTCTTGCAGAAAGCTTCCTGACTGCATTTCAGAGGGCGGGTGTGTGGGAAGAGATGTTTTTGTGTGTGTGTGTGTGTGTGTGTGTGTGTGTGTGTGTGTGTGTGTGTGTGTGTGTGTGTGTGTGTGTGTGTGTGTGTGTGTGTGTGTGTGTGTGTAAATAAGTCAGTACGGTGTGTATGTGGGTCCTCCCTGGGATATATAAGTTGGTACATGAGGGCAGAGCATCTTGAGAAAGTGGCAGCGCCATTTTTTCACCCCACCACACCAAGCCCCCAACCTCACCCCGCTCCACTTACTCTCTCCCCCATATCACCCATCTCCACTCTCTCTCTCTACCCCTGTCCTGTCCTCTCTCTCTCTCTCTCTCTCTCTCTCTCTCTCTCTCTCTCTCTCTCTCTCTCTCTCTCTCTCTCTCTCTCCTTCTCTCCCTCTGTCCTCCTGCTTGATAGCAGTACTGCATTTGTGAGGAGGAAAGCGCATGAATAATAATAATAAAACACAAACACACAAACAAACACACACACACACATCCTCTCCCTCTCTCTCTCCCGCTGCGTTCATGAATA
>NC_085880.1:45892121-45904621 GCF_034702125.1 Engraulis encrasicolus | reverse complement strand
CGGTCTATTGGGAAGAAAGTCTTTGGTATGGATGGTGATTTTAAGCATCTCATCTTATACTTCTTCATCTACTTTCATTTCACTTTCGTTTGACGCAAATTCAAAATTGGGACTGAGTAAAAAGTTTTATCAGGCCGTTTGGAAACAACACAGGGGAACAACATGGAGAGTGGGCAGCAAAACATGTTTTTGGTGCATTATGTGATTATTGGGTGATGGCCCTTCTGACATTGTGCTGGTCTGAACAACAGGATACTCTCACTCTATCTCCAAAGTGTCTTACTTTCTTTAATATCTCTCTCTCTTTCCCCCCCCCTCTCTCCATCTCTAATAGCAGTGTATTTTTGTCCCTGAGCTATTTTCTGTCCATCTGAGGTAATGGACTCTCTCCTTGTCCAGCCAACCCCTACGGTACGTATCAGCTCTGTGTGTGTGTGTTCGTGTGTGTGTGTGTGTGTGTGTGTGTGTGTGTGTGTGTGTGTGTGTGTGTGTGTGTGTGTGTGTGTGTGTGTGTGTGTGTGTGTGTGTGTGTGTGTGTGTGTGTGTGTGTGTCCACATGGTGTGTGTGTTATCCTGAGCGCTGGGTCAGCTGCTGCACCTGTCCAACCCCCGGGTGGTTTATAGAAGATAATGTCATGGCCGTGTGTGTGTGTGTGTATGCGCGCGTGCTTGCGTGCATGCGTGTATGTGTGTGTGCATTGAAACTGAGAAAAGGGCGGTTCAAAGTATTGGTGTTAGGTTGAATTTTGTAGTTACTGCAGATTTGCCATAGCAGTATCTCTAAGGGGACATATTTGGACAATAAGTCTTTGTCACAAGATAAGAACATATACAGTCAACGTCAATGATGGCGATGACATTGGGGACAGGACAGTGGGTCTTAAAGTCCCCACATGGTGTGCGTTATCCTGAGCGCTGTGTGTGTGTGTGTGTGTGTGTGTGTGTGTGTGTGTGTGTGTGTGTGTGTGTGTGTGTGTGTGTGTGTGTGTGTGTGTGTGTGTGTGTGTGTGTGTGTGTGTGTGCACGCGCGCTTGTGGTTTATTGAAGATAATGTTCTGCTCGTTACCTTTATGTCACACGCAGACTGGAGATTTATACCCACCGCAGTTCACTTTGCCCATCACACACACACACACACACACACACACACACACACACACACACACACACACACACACCATGTGGAGACTTTAAAGCCCAGCGCTCAGGATAACACACACACCATGTGGGGACTTTAAAGGCTCGTTCACACATGTCGCTGCTAGTTACTTGCTTCTTGCTCACTCGCCCAGTCACCAGTTGTTCATGGAGCGTTGGCTAAATGTTCCCGCGGCTTCAACTGCCAATGCACAGGCCGGAAGTACCGAACTCTGCATTCCAATTTGTTACTCGCCTCGCTCAAAGTTAAAACATTTTCAACTCGGGATCCGCCCACATCGCATCGCTTGTACCCTCCTTGCCAACTTGCCTCCTCGTCTCGTTGGGACACATAGATATTCTATTGACGTATTTCGCTGAGTGAGTAGCAGCGACATGTGTAAATGAGGTTTAAGACTCAGCACTCAGGATAACACACACACACCACGCGGAGACTTTAAGACACGCTGTCCCCAATGTCATTGCCATCATTGACGTCGATCACACTCACACGCGCACGCGCTCGCGCACGCACACACACACTCACACGCACACACACACACACACACACACACACACACACACACACACACACACACACACACACACACACACACACACACACACACACACACACACACACACACACACACACACACACGACCATGACCGATCAGTCACCAGCCATCAGCCTTGACCAGGTTGACATGGTAATGATGCTACAGCCACATCAGGCATCGCTACGGCAACTGGAGGGTCTGGAACTCGTCTCTACAGGTGCTGGTGGTCGTATGAGAGCTTCCTCTTACATCCACAGTTAATCCTGTTGGATGTGGTTCATCCTTCTTGGTGGTATGCAGACATTACCTTACATACCGTGGCTCTTGATACATCACAAAGACTTGATGTGTCCGTCACAGATGCAACAGTTACACGCGCACCATCAATTTCCCCCATAATGTTGTGTGCATTGCAAAATGTTGAGCAAAACTTTTACTCTGCTGAAGTGATTCTCCACAATTAACTCTACTTACTGGTGCAATGTGCATTTGATGAAGGTTGGCCAAGAGGCTGGTCCTCTTGAGGTGTCTTAGTTATTTTGTCCAACCCCTGTATATATCTATCTAGGCCTACATATCTTAATTTTTAATGACACACCATTGACGTTTCATGATATCCTTCCCTTAACGTATTAGAATTGATAACATGAAATATAGTGGGGTTTTTTTTACCCTGTATTAGGATCAAGAGTATTTCCCATTGTGCTATTGGTCGAAAACATATTGAGCAGTCTTACAAAAATGGTGATGAAATATTGTGTGAGTTCATATGACCTTGATTTATATGGCTTCCAATCTCTAAGACTCCCATTTCTCACTCACAAAAACAGAAAGGCTTGTAGTGTTGCTAGAAGATAAGCCACCCCATTGAGAGAAAAAGAGGCTGGTGGAAGGGGTCAACAGAGACTGGATATGGAAGGAAGAAAAGAAAAGAAAACAGGAAAAAAAAAAACGATAGTCCCTTGTGACCGACTGAAGAAAGGAAAGACAAATTGGTTCCAAAAAGCACTTAATATCAGAACACAGAGACAGAAAAGACACACACACACACACAAACACACACACACACACACACACACACACACACACACACACACACACACACACACACACACACACACACACACACACACACACACAAATGCCCAAATACACACACACACACACACACACACACACACACACACACACACACACACACACACACACACACACACACACACACACACCCAAACACAAAAACCACACACACTCATAGAAACGTACACAAACACACACGCGTACGAACACACACACACACACACGCATGCAGACACTCTGCAGATAATAATGGTTGTCATTGTCAAATTAGCGGGGGTGGGGGGGTATCATTACAAGTTTCCATGAGTGTGTGGGTGGGGGGGGTCCGTGCTCCATAGCATAGAATATCAAAGACAGTAGGGGGACTGCGCTTGGCCACATCATATTCCTCTTTATTCTATACGGGAGAGAGAGAGGGAGAGAGAGAGAGAGGGAAAGAGAGAGAGAGAGAGAAAGATAGAGGAAGAGGAAGAGGAAGAGGAAGTTGAAGAGAGAGGGACGACAGAGAATGAGAGAGAGGGAGAACAGAGAGGGAGAGAGAGAGAAACAGAGAGAGAGAGAGAGGCAGAGAGAGAGAGAGAGAGAGAGAGATAGAGAGAGAGAGACAGAAAAAGAGAGAACAAGAGATTGAGAGAGAGAGAAAGAAACAAACAATGTGGTTAGATGAAGATGAGTTTTGGGAGAAAAAAAATAGCGTTGAAAATACGGGAGAGTGTAAGATCTGAAAAAAGGGAAAGATCTGTAGGGGCGGCAATATGAGAGGAAATGAGCTGAGGAGAAGAGAAGATTTCAACTGATTTACATTCACGTGAAGGCAAACGGCGAACACAAGTAGCGATACCAATTTGTGTGTGTGTGTGTTTGTGTGTGTGTGTGTGTGTGTGTGTGTGTGTGTGTGTGTGTGTGTGTGTGTGTGTGTGTGTGTGTGTGTGTGTGTGTGTGTGTGTGTGTGTGTGTGTGTGAGAGCCGGTAGACAACATTATGCTTATCACATGGGAGGGCGGAGGAAAGCAATTAAGCGTGGCACGGATAGAGAGATATGTATATCTCATATCACACACACACACACACACACACACACACACACACACACACACACACACACACACACACACACACACACACACACACACACACACACACACACACACACACACACACACACACGTCTTCATATCTGCCGTGCCACATAGCAACACAGGGCTAAAGGGCAACCAGCTAACTAACAGATGGAATCCCCACAGTATGCAACCCTACACACACACACACAGCCCTCCCAGATCCACGCACGCACGCACGCACACACGCACACACGCACGCACACACACACACACACACACACACACACACACACACACACACACACACACACACACACACACACACACACACACACACACACACATGCAGACGTGAATCCCTTTAGTACTAGTCTTCCACACTCCATAGGCTCAGAGAAGATACGTATGTAAACAACACACTCTCACTCACAGAAGACACCAACACATATGCATACACACGGCACAGACCCTACACGCACGCAGGCACGCACGCAGGCACGCACGCACGCACGCACGCACGCACGCACGCACGCACGCACGCACACACGCAAGCATGCAAGCACAAACACAAATCCAAACATCCAGAGATGGATATGCATATGCAGCCCCAAAGCCCTTTGCGTTCCTACTACACTCAGAGAAGACAGACAGTACACACATGTGGGTGCAAGTGCATACATACCCACATACAGTATATAGGTGCACACATACTGTATTGTACAGTTGTGCTCATATGTTTACATACCCCAGCAGAATAAACGCTTTCTTCGCGATTTCTCACAAAATATGAAGGATTACACAAAACCTTTTTTTCACTCATTGCTAGTGACTAGCTTAAGATATTTATTAGCAATATTCTGTGTTTACTCTTTCAAAAGCATGATCACAACCCAAACTACCCAAATGACCCTGTTCAAAAGTTTACATACCCTAGTTGCTAATGCTGAATATGGCCCTGTTTAACATCAGGGACCGCTCTAAATTGTTTGTGGTAGTTGTGGATAAGGCTCTTAATGTTCTCAGATGACAGAACAGCACATTCTTTTTTTTTGATATTGATTTTTTTTTATTACTTTTTCTCACAATCATACAACACAGACATATACACATACCTTCACATACACAAAACAAAAGGAAGTGGGGGGGTGTTCAGTGTTCAGAGTTCAGTTCAGATTTGTGTTCTTATAAAGTCCAAGGGTCCCTGTGTGCCACCAGGCCTCTCTGTTGGCTTTAAAGATAGGGCCGCCTGTTCCATGGCTAGGGTATCCATAAATTCGTTTTGCCATTGGTCCATGTTGAAGCAGCTGTTCTTGCGTACTTTCCAATTCATGAGGATTGTCCGCTTTGCCACCAGAAACGCTAGACAGAGTACATGTTGTATTTTCCTTGCTTGCACTCCATCTATTTCATTTCCAAGCAAGCATGCAATTGGGCAAGGGGTAATACATATATTAAATACAGAATTCAACTTGTTAATGATGTCCTGCCAAAATTGCTTAACAGCAGGACAATTCCACAACATGTGAGTCAATGTCCCTACCGAGCCACAACCATGCCAGCACTTATTGGACACAGAAGGATCCATTTTTATTCAATGTTTCTGGGGTAATGTAAGCTCTGTGAATTGTTTTTAACTGGATCAATTTGTATCTGACACATTTTGAACTAGTTGTGCTATTTCTAAGCGCTGCATTCCATTGTGACTCGGAGATGGGCAATCCCATTTCACGTTCCCATTGACCTTTTACTGGTAAATTCACACATGGTTTCGCTGAAGATAGTAGTTTATAAATCTTTGACACAGTGCCTTTTCCTTTTATGGCTGTAATTAGCTTGTTCTCCAGGTCATTGTGTGTTCCCAGCTGTATACCCTTTGACATCAATGATTTAAATATGGAATAAAATCTATTATAAGTTAGGAAATGTACATCAGTCAACCCAAATTCTGCTTTCAAGTCATTAAAAGCCACTATTTTCCCATTCTGTATTACTTGCCCCACCTGGTTTACACCATGTT
The DNA here is from genome assembly GCF_034702125.1 of Engraulis encrasicolus. Classification (NCBI taxonomy): domain Eukaryota; kingdom Metazoa; phylum Chordata; class Actinopteri; order Clupeiformes; family Engraulidae; genus Engraulis; species Engraulis encrasicolus. The sequence goes on along the minus strand of NC_085880.1, from coordinate 45,898,766 downwards.
GCTGCCATTGGTTATCTTTAAGTGTTACCCCGCCCGCTGCAAACAAGAAGTTTCGCCACAGTGGGCAGGATGGCAGTGAATATCCAGTAAAAGACAAGCCTTTTTGTATTATTGACACAATTTCGCATGAGAATTTGAGTATTGGGTTATTTAGTCGCGTCTTTGGGTTATACCATAGTTTACTTAATGTCAACTCTTTACAATGTTCTGAGATTATCTTTTCTTCCAGCCAGTCCCAGCTTCCAATTTTTCTCATAGTATTATAGCCCCATTGCAGTGGATACCGTGAATTAAATGCAATATAGTACTGGTAGATGTCAGGTAATGCTATTCCACCCCTAGACCGTGGTTCATTCAATTTTTTCTGGCTAATCCTCGGTTTTTTATAGTTCCATAGGAATCCATGCAGTATTTTATTTACCTCCTTAAACCAGCTTGTGGGGAATTTAAGTGGGATGGACGAGATTATAAAAGTCAATCTTGGTAAGAGATTCATTTTAATAATTTCAGCTCTGGCCCAGAGAGACATAGGTAACACAGACCATCTTTTGGTGTCATCCCTCATAGACTTTAGTATCTCTGAGGTATTTAGTTCAACCACTTTATCAATAGGGGCCTGTATCTTGATTCCCAAGTATTTCATTCCTCCTGGTTTCCAGCTAAAGGGGGCGGAGCCAAGGTGCGACTGAAAAGTATAATTGTTCAGAGGAATGGATTCACTTTTAGAATAGTTAACTTTATATCCAGACAATTTACCAAAGTCGTCTATGATTTTTAATACTTGTGGGATTGATTGTTGTGGATTAGTTAGTGTTAGTAGAATGTCATCTGCAAATAGATTGGCTTTAAACTCGTGGTTGCCAATGGTTATGCCGCATATGTCCTTCTGGGCGCGTATGGCGCACGCTAATGGTTCCAATGCCAGGATAAAAATAAGGGGGCTCACGGTGCAGCCCTGCCGGGTTGACCGATGGAGCTAAAAAAGTTTGGATTTAATACCATTCGTTTTCACTGTGGCGGTTGGTTTAAAATATAATGCTCTTATCCAGTTCATAATCATTGGCCCAAATCCATATTTAGGCAATACATAAAATAGATATTTCCACCCCAAGTAGTCGTAGGCTTTCATTGCGTCTAATGACACTGCAATTGCTGGTTGTTGTGAGGTCTCTGCAGAGTGCATGACCTGGAACAACCTCCGCATATTGTTACCTGCGTAACGACCTTTTATAAACCCAGTTTGGTCAACATGGATCAGGGAAGGGATGACCTTTTCAATTCTCAGTGCCAGTACTTTACCAAATATTTTATAGTCAGTATTTAAGATACTCAATGGTCTATAATTTCCCATTTGCAGGTGGTCCTTCCCTGGTTTAGGGATGAGAGATATAGATGCCTGGCGCATTGAAAACGGCATGGATCGTTTTGAGACAATATCTGAGAACAGCATTTTCAAAATGGGTATTAAAACTCCTTGGAAACATTTGAAATATTCACTACTAAAACCATCCTCACCACAACTTTTCCCAGTAGATAGTAATTTAATAGCCTGCTGGATTTCATTCTCAGAGATAGAAGTGTCCAGCAGAACTTTTTCATGCGCTGAGATAGATGGGAGTTCAATATCTTTTAAGAAGTCATCCATCTCATCCTCTGAGCCACAGCTTTCTGATTGATATAAGGCACTGAAGTAGTCAGTAAATGCTTCATTAATCTTAAGTGGATCACTACACAATTTTCCATCTGCATCGTAAATACTAGAGATAGTCTGACGGGATTCTTGTTGTTTTAATCTAAGGGCTAGCATTTTTCCACATTTATCACCAAATTCATAATCTTTACGACGCAACTGGAACAGCGCATATGAATTCTCCTCATGCAAGATGGCTTTAAGTTCTGTCCTAATGACATCTACAGCTTTCTTAATTTGGATATTAGTGGGGTCTTCCATGTGTTGTAATTCCATCTCTTTGAGCTTATTAACTATGATTTGTTTTTTGGCGGTTTTCTCTTTTTTCTTGGCCGACGCGTGGCCTATGATCCAACCCCTACATGTTGCTTTATACGCCTCCCAGACCGTCTGAATAGGTATATCCGGTGTCAAATTAAAACTGAAAAATTCTTGTGTTCGGTCCTCTATCATAGATACAAAATCATTGTCGTTTAGCAGGGAGTTGTTAAATCTCCACTGTTTAGTTTTGTTGTGCGTCACGTTTGGCACAAAGCGCACAGACAGGGGGGCGTGATCAGATAAGATGATGGGGTGGATCTCACTTTCAATTACATTACCAACCAAGATTTGGGAGAATAAAACATAATCGATCCTTGAGTATGAAAGATGCGCAGAGGAATAAAAGGTATATTGACGCATGTCGGGGTTAACTGTGCGCCAGACATCTACTAATGCAAACGATTCTTGTAGTTCTTTCAGGGCACTGGACAGTGTTCCGTCCACAGGAAGTGGGCGTCCTGATCTGTCCACCAAAGCATTACTCACTAGGTTCATATCTCCACCCACGATAATGGGATACTCCGAAAATTCGGCAAGCAATATATTAAGTTTAGACAAGAAAGTATTCTGTCCAGTGTTAGGGGCATAGATATTTACCAATGCACATTTAACATTTTGCAACAAACAAATAAGGATTAAAAATCTTCCATCTTTATCAAATATCTGCTTTATCAGTTGGAATTGTATTCTCTTTGAGATCAAAGTGGCCACACCTCTAGAAGCACCATTACCAGGTGCCGAATACACTTGGCCAACCCATCCCTGTCTCAGCTTGGCAGATTCCGTTACTGATGTATGGGTCTCCTGAATCATCGCCAGGTCACAAGACAGAGATTTTAAATGAGACAAGATACCACATCTTTTTGTTTTGTTAGAGATGCCATTTACATTCCAAGTAATTAATTGAACACCGTTAGAACTCATAATAAGCGTAACTGGGAGTTGTTCCAACTGCAGCTACATAAGGGGGTTGGAATACATAAGGAAAACACAAAAATAGACACCACAGAATACAAATACATAACATTACCAAGGGGTAAAAAAACAAAAAGAAAAAAGGCAATGGATACAAGCTCCATCACCAGACCGTGAGCGTGACAAGTGGACATCGCTGTATCACAGCCGACGCCACTCAATCCCCAAAGTTATTATAACCGTGGAGCACCAGCCCTCGGACGTGCTCGTTGTACAGCAGTTCGACAAATGTAGGCCGTAGCCCATATAGCCCAGCTCTTATTGGGGTTCTTGTTAAACACATCCTCACATCCCTCTCTCCCTTTGGAGATCAGGATAGACAAGTCAAGAAGAGTTTGGGCTTACTGGTGCTGGTGCAGGTGGATGATCTAATGGTCACTTAGTCCTCTGGGTTCTCGAAGAGTTCAGGAAGTTTCTTTTTCAATTCTTCAGCAGCCTCCTTTGCATTTTTGTATACCATCGTCTCATTTCCAATAGTAACAATGAAATTGGTTGGGTAGAGTATACCATAGCGCACCGACTTATCCTTTCGGAGCGCCTTCTTGATGTTGTCATATTGCGCCCGTTTTTTGTTCTGGTCCGCCGTTAAATCTTGTTGTATCCGAAAAGGTTCGTCTTGCCACGATAAGGACTGCTTCTTGGACGCCGCTTGTAGAATCCTCTGCCTGTCGTCCCATCTCAGGATGCGTACGATATATGGCCGAGGTGGTTTGTCGGGTTTGGGTTTTGGTTTCAGGGCCCTCCGCTGTGCCTCAATTTCGGGGGTTGCTTCGCCTTCCTTGAGGTCCAAAACGTACCGCAAGATGTTATCCAGCTCTCCAGGTGTTTTCTCGAGGCCTTCAGGCAGGCCCATGAAGATCAGGTTTTTCTTGCGATATTCCGCAGTCATGTTGTCTACTTTCCTTTGAAGGTCGCCCACGTCTTTAGTCAGGCTCTTCACTCTTTCATTGCTGGCATTTAATTCATCTTCCAGAGATCCCGTTCTAGTCTCTATTTCCGAAATTCTGTTGTTCATTGTGCGTGTTTCTTTTTTCAGATCTTTCACCGAGTTGGTTACTTCAGTCATTTTAGTATCAAAAGAAGTTCTAAAGTTTGTGAACTCGGTCAAAAGGTGTTGCGCCCATGCAGGTGTCTCTTCGTGCGCCATGACCTCACTGATTGCAGCTCGCCGCTGGTTAGTTTTCGATGTAGATCTTGTTTCCCGAGTCGACATACAGCTAGATCTGAAGCTTGAACTTTAATATCCACGAATTTCGAACTCAAATTATCTAAAAAGTGTCCATTAAGTTGTATATACTTGGTTTTCGGGGAGAGCGGCGTGCAGGAGCGTTCAGCACGCCATCTTCTCAGTCACGTGAACAGCACATTCTTCCTGGCAGAATGGTTGTTTCCTATAATATTTGTAGGTGTCTTGCTGGAACCTCACATTTGAGTTTTCCCCTGAATGGCTCAATGATGTTGAGATCAGGAGAGTGAGACGGTCGCTCAAAAACTTCATTTTATTCTTTCTGAAGCTAGTGACGGGTTGATTTGGCTTTCTGTGTTGAAATATTGTCATGTTGGCATGTCCAAACAATGGACCATGTGCAGTTTCAAGGCTGATGTGTGTCAAGTTTCCTCCAGTATTTTTCACAGGGCAATGTATTCATCATTCTGCGAGTATGGATCAAAAGTATAATGCATTTGTAACTCAAATGTCCCCATGAAATCAGTGGTCCATGACCATGTTTCACAGAAGGGTATGGTGTAACTTTCATCATAGGCTCCATTGACTGTTCTCCAAATGGTACTGTTAATAGTGGCCTAAAAAACTTCCATATTGATCTCATTTTTCCAAATGACTTTGTCACAGGCATTTTGATGCTTCTCACTGTGCTATTTGGTGTATCATATGCAAAATAACATGTTTGCATTTTTGTGGTAATGGCTTTCTCCTGGCAACCCCCAACAGCCCATCTTTCCTCAAGTGCCAACATTTTTTCATGTTGTCCTATATTTCACCTGAAGTTATTTTTTGGCTGTCCTATGCCTCCTGAACAATTTCCCTTGCAATGATCATTGCAATACAATGGTTCCCTTTCCCATTTGCTTGATTCCAACCAAACTCCTCATATTGCATTTCTGAATTGAAATTCCAACGGTGCCAACATGACAATATTTCGACACAGAAAGCCAAATCAACCCGTCATTAGCTTCAGAAAGAATAAAATGAAGGTTTTTGAGCGACCATCTCACTCTCCTGATCTCAACATCATTGAGTCACTCAGGGGAAACCTCAAATGTGAGGTTCCAGCAAGACACCCAAAGATATTATAGGAAACAACCATTCTGCCAGGAAGAATGTGCTGTTTTGTCATCTGAGAACATTAAGAGCCTTATCCACAACTACCACAAACAATTTAGAGCGGTCCCTGATGTTAAACAGGGCCATATTCAGCATCAGAAACTAGGGTATGTAAACTTTTGAACATGGTCATTTGGGTAGTTTGGGTTGTGATCATGCTTTTGAAAGAGTAAACACAGAATATTGCTAATAAATATCTTAAGTGAAAAAAAGCGAAAAAAAAGGTTTTGTGTAATCCTTCATATTTTGTGAGAAATCGCAGAGAAAGCGTTTATTCTGCTAGGGTGTGTAAACATATGAGCACCACTGTACATACCCACACAAAATACACACACACACACACACACACACACACACACACACACACACACACACACACACACACACACACACACACACACACACACACACACACACACACACACACACACACACACATTTTGAATCCACAGAGTTGTTTTCCCCAGAGAAAAAATAATTAATAGCAGTATTTAATATTTGCATGAAAAAGAGACTGCTGCCTTGCTTCTGGCAAAGCCACATAATAAATAATAGAGAAATAATATGTGAGGACAGACAGGAAGCTACTGTAGCTCATTTGGCTAAATTATGCATCTCCAAAAAAATATGGCAAAATGTGCTGAAATACAGACAGACAGATAGACACACAGACAGACAGATAGACAGAGAGATACCCAGCCAGCTAAAGAGTTAGACACTAAAAGGATTTCTTACCTGTATTGACGTCAGAAGAGTTGATGTGAACATGAAAGAGAAAAGGGAAAATACATTTTAGGGTGGAATTAAGAAACTCATTTTCATATTGCAGCTAATGTTTTGATAAAATACATTTACACACTGGAACATGGAAATTTGCAGAGACGTCTCTGAACTTACACACAGATTATATGGGAGAAGCCAGATGTTGGCGCGAACACAGACACACAGACACAGACACAGACACAGACACAGACACAGACACACACACACACACACACACACACACACACACACACACACACACACACACACACACACACACAGACACACACACACACACACACACACACACACACACACACACACACACACACACACACACACACACACACACACACACACACACAGCTGCCGTGGCGCGAGCTGCCGTGGCGCGACGTCGTGCACCCCACATTTTTTGTAACTTGTCGTGCGCCACCAGCGACCATGCAGGTAGGCAGACAAAGCAGGAGTTGCGAAGAGAGGCTACAACTACTGTAGGCTACTACAGAATGGATCCTGCATCATTTTGAGGATAATAAAATGTCATAGAGAG
>NC_085880.1:45884621-45887121 GCF_034702125.1 Engraulis encrasicolus | reverse complement strand
CTCAGGGCTAACTCAGCGCTGGCCAATTTGCAAGAGCAGCCTTTTCCCTCCAGACCACTGTGGTGAACAAGAGACTGTTCATTTGCCCTGTAATGTCTCATTTAACGCTCTACTCAAGATGATCTACGCTACTGTACAAAAGATGATTCATTAACTCCAAAAAGTCACATATAGTGTAGCGTGGCTTTAATGAGTGGAGCACCGTTTAATTATGTATGCATGTCAAACCTGGTCACGTAGACTGTGCATAACTGGACTTCAGTTTCTGAAACCAAGAGGTTCCATTCAGGGCTCTAAATTAACACAAGCCAACCAGCCAAATGCTGGTGATATTTAGTTTGGCTGGTAGAAAACACCCCGACTTATTAGCCACTTTGACCCATTAGTGAGTGTGCATTTGGTTAGTAGGATTAACCTCTTCTAGCTGCTTTGGCTGGTGATAAAGAGAGTTAATTTAGAGCCCTGGTTCCATTACAGAACAGAGTTTCGCGAATAATAAGACTCACATCCCATCTGCTGATATTTTTATTCCTTCTTTAAGCACACAGACAAAAGAAAAAAGCAAGATAGAAGAAAAGAAGAAAGCACAACATGTTGCAACATGTGCGTGTGGCTTTATAGAGTATCTTCTAAATCCGAGACGACTATCACTGATTAGGAGATATTAAGGCCGCCAGATAAAAAACAACAACAGGCAAGATGAACAAGCCATATGTACAATCACAGACACACATACGCCTTTGTTTTATCATTCTGGCTCTCCAAGCTCATGTAGCTCGCTCTAATACATCTCCCACTAGCAGGAAGGATCATGAGGCATCTGTCAAAGCCATGAGTGTATACACAGTATATTGGTAACCCAGACAGAGCTAGGGATGCCGACAGGGAGGCACTAAGGGGTCAGCCGTCCCGGGCCCAGGGAGATGGAGGTCCAAAAATTGGGTCCTCATTACATTGTATATGTACTAAATCAGGGGCCTTTTCCAATGACTTGATCCCGGGCCTGGCAAAAGCCGTCAGCGGCACTGGACAGCGCTGATACTGAATCACAACACCAGATAGATTCCTTAACCCTAAAGCGACCGACTGGGGTCATTTATGACCCCGGGCACATATTTTCATACACCATTTCTGCAATTTTCATCATAAAAACTTGTCCTTCTAGGAGTTTGTCAATACATATGTTGTGCATGTTGTGAATGATTTTTGTGAGATTTGGACCATCTGTATAGGATTTATAACCAAAACACCTCTGGGGTCATTTATGACCCCGAGAGGATCCATGAGATACTCAACATTATAATGACCATTGTTGTTGTAATTTTCAAACTCTGATTTTTGTATTTTGTTTCTTTGAGCAAGCCATGGTCAGCAGACTTAAAATATTCATAATATAAACATTTATAGTATTCAAATATAATATATTATATAAATAAATAGGGCACCCCTGCGATAGCCAACGAAGCATATTGTGAGGGCACCCAGGTAGCATTTCCTCTGTTATTGCTCCATATTTGTTGATATCATGGCACAGTGGTCCTAGCCACATGATGAGAACATGAAATGGAAGTCATCCTGATGAACAAAGAGGGAGGAAACAAGTCATCAGTGTAGAAATCAATGGCGTTTTTAGAATTTTCCTTATTTTATGGCTATACAAAGGCTGAAGCATCAGTTGAATCATTTCTTTGCTCTAATATATATGGAAGACACCTTTTCACAGCTACAATGTCCAGAAAAAGTTTCAGAGAAATTTTGAGTGTGCATATGGTTATATGTTTGAGACGTGGTTTTGTCTATGTAAATTACCATATTCTCTGATCTTGTGATTTCATGAACCCAGAAATGTTGAGTAACCTAAAGTTTTATTGCAGAAATATCATCTATGGGCCTAATGGATAGAATTTTGTTTGGTTTCTCAAAGTTTCACTTTGAGCAATTTCCATAATTAGCATAAATATACTGTATTATTATGGTAAGATTACTACAAGTGAATGGGCTAAAAAATGTAAATGATAGATATCACCATGAAACTTTCTCAGTTGATTACTGATGATGAGAGAAGAAAAAAATGTATCGGATGTTTTTTGTATTTTGATGTTTACATATGCAAATGAGGGCATACATCATATTTAGCTTATACGTATGTAAGTTTGACTAATTCTTAGCAAAACAATAAAAAGTTCAAATTCACTTTTTTTGCTTTAGATGAGGGACAAGTATGTGCAAGATGTAAATAAATTTGAATGAACCCCAAAAAATAATTTATATAATGGTATTTCTATATAAACTCCTTGGGGTCATAAATGACCCCGCTCGGTCAGATTAGTCGCAAAAACAGGCCGGTCGCTTGAGGGTTAAAGGGACACTCCACTTATTTGCATTAGGCTTTCCATTGCTAGACACCCAGTCATACTTTTGAATGGTCGTGCAACACTCTCTCAATTCCCCCTGAGACAGGAGAAATCCGTATTCACCTCTTAACACTTCCTCCTACAAT
>NC_085880.1:45874621-45877121 GCF_034702125.1 Engraulis encrasicolus | reverse complement strand
CCCACATCAAAAAATGCTCAAATATAGGCCTAAAGTATACCCACTTCAAAAAGTAGACTACACCACTGCAGCCATCATCACAGTCCAAAGCAATGTGCACTCCACTGTCATTTTGACAGTTTGTAGGCCTATTGAAATATAGTTTAAGGAAGACAGGATGAGCACGGGCACAAAGTTTTGAGTGTGGGGATTTTTAGAAGAGTAGGCTATAGCTTACAAAAAGTCTGTCTACATTGTGCAATAAACCCACCATGCAGCAAATAAGCCAAACCTAGCTACTTCAAAGCACAACCATAAGTCAACAAAATGTATAACCAAACGGTGTAGGCCTACCTTAAAACGCTGTCTTCGTCGCAGCAAATGTCTTTGTTTCTTGCAATCACTCCACTTTAACAGTTTAGCCTACACACCCAGCCTACACACCCAGCATTGGTCACATCAGAATCTTGTGTGGTAATTATTTTGTTCCATTTCTTCAGACATTACATAGGCTACATCCTAAATGTGCCACATATAAATATATGTATGATAATAATATTATTTTGACTATAAGGAGTACCGGCAGTTCTAAACAAAACCCACTGCTTCTGTTAGCTGCAGTTCTCTTCCTTACAACTTGGTGGAGTCTGTTCGTAACCCAAGTCAATAACCACAGAGCAAGTGAATCTGGACAGGCAGATTGTAAACTGTAACAACAGTCATGTGGAAATCGTAAAATAAATCATAACTTATTAATATTTCCATCCTTTGGTAACCAATCTAAATATCACAGGTTCTTCAAATACTGAAAACGAAACTGTGTTACTGAAATATAGTAAACTTCCGCGATCTACAGTGTATGAAAATTATCAGTAGAGAAGGGGTGTGACCAATTTACTGTTTGACACTGTCAGTGAGGTATTGCCTTCTGGTACACGGTATAAATACTGGCTAGTAAGTAGTAACATAGAACTGTGATGTTGAAAGTAGAAAGTTATCGCTCTTCAGTACATTTTCAAGACTTCAAGGCCGGCTGAGCACTCAAAGCAGCCGCAATATTACATTTCACGACCGCGGCCCACCGGAACAAGTCCCCGATCTCCCGATGGCCACTCCGCACCTGTGTGTGTGTGTCTGTCTGTGTGTGTGTGTGTGTGTGTGTGTGTGTGTGTGTGTGTGTGTGTGTGTGTGTGTGTGTGTGTGTGTGTGTGTGTGTGTGTGTGAAGCCGAGGACTTAAGAAAAGTGGCACGGGTGACAAAGACAGCCATCATCGTTCCATCATTAAACAGCAGTGTGGGCATGTGTGTGCATGTGTGTGTCTGTGTCTTTGTCTGTGTGAGAGAGTGTGTGTGTGTGCGCGCGTGCGTGCGTGCGTGCGTGCCTGCGTGTGTGCATGTGTGTGTGTGTGTGTGCCCTGCTCTGCTCTGCGCTGGATGGGGTGCTGGCGTTAATGAGGTACTGGAGTGTCACAGAGGGGGCTCTTTGATCTCTCATCTAGTCCCCCAGTCTGGAGACACGGATAGACATGTTGGACAGCCGGATTTGCAGACGGGATATTTCGAAAGAAAAAAGTGTGTGTGTGTGTGTGTGTGCGTGCGTGCGTGCGTGCGTGCGTGCGTGCGTGCGTGCGTGCGTGCGTGCGTGCGTGCGTGTGTGTGTCTGTCTGTCTGTCTGTCTGTCTGTCTGTGTCTGTGTGTCTGTGTGTCTGTGTGTCTGTGTTTGTCTGTGTCTCTGTGTGTGTATGTGTGTGTGTGTGTCTGTGTGTCTGTCTGTCTGTGTCTGTGTGTGTATCTGAAGACATGTGCATGACTGCATGTGTGTGTATGTGCTTCTGTGCTTGTGCTCAATTCCTGAAAAAATATGTATCGCCTAATTGTTTTGCATTATTCAACAGGCTAGAAAAAAGCTTGAAAAAACACATTCCCTGAGAGAAAACGCAGTTCTGAGGGGGAAAAAAGATATCTTAAGCCTCTTCATCACATTACATAGTTAGCAACCGGAACGCCATGGAGCGTAATGACACCTACGAGCGTTCCAAAAACGCCATGGCAACTGCGGTTAAGAAGCGTGCATTGTGGAAAATCGACCAATCAACAGGAGATATGGTATCTGGAGGCGCAACAGTCTGTGTGTCCCGGATAAAGTCAACATGGCTGAGAAATGAAAGAATCTGTGTGTGTGTGTGTGTGTGTGTGTGTGTGTGTGTGTGTGTGTGTGCGCGTGTGTGTATGTGTGTGTGTGCGCGTGTGTGTGCCTATGCGTTTGCGTGTATGTGTGTCCCCGATAAAGTCAACATGGCTGAGAAATGAAAGAATCTGTGTGTGTGTGTGTGTGTGTGTGTGTGTGTGTGTGTGTGTGTGTGTGTGTGTGTGTGTGTGTGTGTGTGTGTGTGTGTGTGTGTGTGTGTGTGTGTGTGTGTGTGCGTTTGCTTGTGCTTGTGCGTGTGTGTGTGGTGTCTGATAAAGTCAACATGGCTGAGAAATGAAAGGGAGTCGTCTCTGGTGATGTTTTTCTCAGACT
>NC_085880.1:45864621-45867121 GCF_034702125.1 Engraulis encrasicolus | reverse complement strand
GCCATCATTGTTCTGGCATCCTTCATCTTACAGGAAATCAGCTGTCAACATTATGTACAAGGCTGATGAACACACACACACACACACACACACACACACACACACACACACACACACACACACACACACACACACACACACACACACACACACACACACACACACACACACACACACACACACACACACACACACACTACCCCCCTAAACACACACACACACACACACCTCCACGTCCCCAGCTGTGTTCTGTACCCAGTAGAGTGTGTGTGCAGCAGGCGGCCCAGCCTCCACATCTGGCAGGAAACATGCAGCACTGACTAAGACTTGCTGCCCAGGTGTGTGTGTGTGTGTGTGTGTGTGTGTGTGTGTGTGTGTGTGTGTGTGTGTGTGTGTGTGTGTGTGTGTGTGTGTGTGTGTGTGTGTGGTTTTGTTTGTGTGTGTGTGTGTGTGTGTGTGTGTGTGTGTGTGTGTGTGTGTGTGTGTGTGTGTGTGTGTGTGTGTGTGTGTGTGTGTGTGTGTGTGTGTGTGTCAATGTGTGCGTGCGTGTGTGCATAAGTGCATGTGTGCATTTCGTATGTGTGTGTGTATGTGTTTGTGTGTGTGCATTTCGTACTGTATGTATGTGTGTATGTGTTTATGTGTGTGCATTTCGTATGCATGTATGTGTGCATGTGTGCTTGTGTGTGCATTCGTATGTGTGCCGTTCACAGTCGCAGCTGCCTCCAAAAAGGGGCATTCTGATATTGCTAACGTAATGCACTTCTTATTTTAGAACAGCACATCACTGCCCCCTACAGGCACTTAGACACATAGGCTGTGTGTGTGTGTGTGTGTGTGTGTGTGTGTGTGTGTGTGTGTGTGTGTGTGTGTGTGTGTGTGTGTGTGTGTGTGTGTGTGTGTGTGTGTGTGTGTGTGTGTGTGTCTGTGTGTTTGTGTGTGTGTGTGTGTGTGTGTGTGTTAATGTGTGTGTATTCGTATGTGTGCCGTTCACAGTCGCAGCTGCCTCCAAAAAGGGGCATTCTGATTTTGCTAATGTAATGCGCTTCTTATTTTAGAACAGCACATCTCTGCCCCCTACAGGCACTTAGACACATAGGATGTGAGTTGCGAGTATGTGTGTGTGTGGGTGTGTGTGTGTGTGTGTGTGTGTGTGTGTGTGTGTGTGTGTGTGTGTGTGTGTGTGTGTGTGTGTGTGTGTGTGTGTGTGTGTGTGTGTGTGTGTGTGCGTGCGTGTGCATGAGTGCGTGCGTGCGTGCGTGTGTGCATGTGTGTGTGTGTGCGTGCGTGTGTGTGTGTGTGATCGGGCTATGAGCCAACCAGCCTTCCTGCGCTGCCGGGAGAGAAGGAGCGATAGAGAGAGAGGGGGGAGGAGAAAGAGAGACAGATACACAGAGAGAGAGACAGGGAGAGAGAGAGACAGAGAGAGAGAGAGAAAGAGAGAGTAAGATAGACAAAGAGCAAGAGAGAGAGAGAGAGAGAGAGAGAGAGAGAAAGAGAGAGTAAGATAGACAAAGAGCAAGAGAGAGAGAGAGAGAGAGAGAGAGAGAGAGAGAGAGAGAGAGAGAGAGAGAGAGAGAGAGAGAGAGAGAGAAATAGAGAGCAAGATAGACAAAGAGCAAGATAGAGAGAGAGAGAGAGGGGGGGAGAGGAGAAGGAGAGAGAGAAAAAGAGAGGAGAGTAGAGAGTGAGAGTGAGAGTGAGAGCGAGAGCGAGACAGAGAGAGAGAGAGAGATTCGTTTTTTTCTCCGTATATTCCTTTTCTCTGTGTTGCTCCAGAGTTCTCCTCTGTGGGTGTAGCAGTCAGAACCCCACAGCAGCATCAGCCATCTGTAGCACACACTCACACACACACATGCATGCACACACACACATGCACACACTCACACACACACATGCATGCACACACACACACAGACACACACACATACACACACCACACAGACACTACAGACGCCATCTGTAGCAAAGCCCACTCACAGTTGGAAGGACCCGGGAGTTCAACTGCCGAAAAGTTTTAAGATGCATGACGACTATTGTTTTTAAAGCTCTCACACTTAGTAGACTTTGGTAAATGGACTGCACTTATATAGAGTGAGGAGAATATTTGATCCCTTGCTGATTTTGTTGGTTTGCCCACTAATAAAGACAAGACCAGTCTATAAGATTAATTATAAAATGCATTCTAATACGGAGAGACAGAATATCAAAAAGAAAATCCAGAAAATAACTTTAAAGCAACAAAATCAGCAAGGGATCAAATACTTATTCTCCTCACTGTAGCGTCATTTTACTCCTTCAAGCACTCAAAGCGCTTTGCATTGTATGCCTCGTATTCACCCATTCACACAGCGGTGGTAGTGGCTACCAAGCAGGGTACCACCCTGCCACCAGGAGCAACTTGGGGTTGAGTATCTTGCTCATGGACACATTGATGGGTCTCGAACCTTCAACCACCTGAGCCACCACCGCCACTTTAGTTAAAGTTACACTGTGCAGC
>NC_085880.1:45856954-45864521 GCF_034702125.1 Engraulis encrasicolus | reverse complement strand
CAGCAGCATCAGCCATCTGTAGCACACACTCACACACACACATACATGCACACACACACGTGCACACACACACACACTCACACGTGTAACAGACCGCATTCGGCGGCAGGTCGAAGGCAAGGAAAGGCGACAAAGGTTGGCTCCAACTCGCATTTATTCTGGTGAAACATTAAATGCGAACAACATCATGCAGCTGCGGTTGTACATTCATATCTCCAGCGAAGTAAACTCTTTCTGGCTGTATGTGATCGTATAGTGAATTGTCAGCACGAGACATGGAGCCATTGTCTTTTACATACATATTATCATGGACAACATTCTACCATAACATTCCCTCATTAAACGGGACATTCCATTACAGTATTCCATTGGTGAGTAAATACACATTACGAGAACGACATCGAGTAGCAAAACAAAGCCTACCTGGTGAAACATTAAATGCGAACAACATCATGCAGCTGCGGTTGTACATTCATATCTGTACACAAAAGGATAAAGATACAGTTAGCTTACTGACCACGGATAACAAAGAATGCGTGGTTCAGACTAGCAGCGAACTGACTAGCAGGTTCATAGCGTGGTCAGAAATTATCATTTCAAAATACCTTTTCAATATTAATGCAAAATCATTTGCGATCTCATAATCATGTAGCAGTACTACTCTCAACAACATTTTTGATTGCAAACCTTAGTATGCACACATGTATAATATTGCATTTATGGATAAACACACGGAGCATTATACCACTGAACTTACCTCCAGCGAAGTAAACTCTTTCTGGCTGGAGGAAGCATAGTTCGTGTGCAAAGACCTGACCTACTGCAGCTGCAAGAATACACCACCAGGTGGCTGCAACTCGTATGATAAGGAGAACCAAATATTTATAGTGAAATTCACCAACTACATTTCTAACTCTGTTACACCCACCCCCACTGAATTTCGCTAAAATATTAACGTCAGTTGAGAGAAGAGAAGAAAAGAAAAAAAAATAACATGGTCACATATCTGACTCACAAGTATCCTTTAAAGGATGAGGTCTCATTATCGACCACCAGAGGCAGGGTGCCGTCTACACCCCACACAGACCATGCTTACGCACATACAATCAAAAACATTCAGTACCGCGCCCGCTAACCTCAAATCACTGGGATGCCACATAAAAGGAAGATGTGGGTGTCTGTGTGGTGTAATGTTAGTGCAAAAACTGAAACATGGACTGAGAGAAGCTTTCAAGAAGTTGACTGACATCACTAACAACATCCTGCTTGGACATCTGATATAACAGACGGTTAACTGGCTTCACTATTCGTCCTACCCGAGTCCTAACTGTGTGTACGGTGCTAGGCCCAGGAGAGGTGGGGAGCACACTACAAGTGTCATCAGTGTGGACTCCAGTGTGTGCGCGTGTGTCCCCTGTGTCAGTTGGAGAGCTGTGTAAGGAACCGTGTGTGAAACTCCTTTCTGTGTGTGTGTCTGTATGTAAGTTGCCTATATGCCCAGACTCACTCATACTCAGAACATCCTCAGGTGGGGCTTCTGCAGGAGGGCAGTCACCTGGACGGTCATCCACATCCACTGTTGTCAGGTTGTCAACCCACTCTTGAGTCCTGATACTAGCAGCGTTGTCTCCCGCCATGGACCTCACTCCTTCTGCTTCACTGGAATCCGCCCCACTGGATGTCACGAAAGTGCAACTAGAGGTGCTATCCATTTCAATTGGCAAGAAGTTTACAGGCATCAGTAGGTTGCGGTGCACGACTCTCACTGCTCCTGTCTCGGGAGCCTGAATCTGATAGGTGTGTGTAGAGGGGTTGATGTCTACGACCGTGTAAATCGTGGACTCCCATCGGTCAGCCGTCTTCCGTTTCCCTCTCTCTCGTTTGTTTGACACCAGCACTCTGTCACCAACAGCAATCTGCTTCCCTTTTGCTCGTCGATTGTAAAGCTCAGCCTGACGATATTGCTCCTTATTGACATGTTCCTGAGCGATAGCCATGGCCTCTTGAAGATCTTTGGTCAGGGACACGACATAGTGATCGTAACTGCTGATTTCTGGATCACACAGGACATTCTTGAAAAGGATATCAACAGGCAGGCGCGGAACTCTACCATACATGAGGAAAAAGGGGGCATAGCCTGTGGTCTCATGCACTGTACAGTTGTACATGAAGGTGAGAGTCTGAAGGTGTCTTGGCCAATTCTGCTTAGCCTCAGGCGAGAGTGCACGTATCATGTTGCCCAATGTCCTGTTGAAACGCTCCACGCTACCATTGCCCATCGGGTGGTATGGCGTGGTCCGAGACTTTCTCACACCGGCCACCTTCAGTAGTTCACTGATCAGTTGGCTCTCAAACGAGGCACCTTGGTCTGAGTGGATTCTCTCTGGAAATCCAAAGATGCAGAAGTACTTTTCCCAGAGTTGCTTTGCCACTTGTTTGGCTGACTGATCTCGACATGGAAAGGCCTGTGCTAGCCTGGTGAAGTGGTCTGTGACTACTAGCACATCGACAGACTTATTGTTCGAGTCCTCGGCTGACCAAAAGTCAATGCACACTATTTCTAGTGGTGAAGAGGTCTTTATACTCTCGAGGGGCGCTCTTCCATCGGGATCAGCTGACTTGCTGATGACGCACCTTGGGCACTTGCGGGCGTACTCCTTCACATCCTGGTCTATATGGGGCCAGAAGAATCTTTGGCGAGCTAGGCTGACGCTCCTGAACTGCCCCTGATGACCAGCATTGTCGTGAATGCCTTTCAGCACCTCAGGAAGGAATGATTCTGGAACAACAAACTGAAATCTCTTCCTGTGCGACTTTTGGTCCTTGGACACTCTATAGAGCACACCATTACGAGTGGTCAGTTTCTCCCAGTGCTTCAAGTATCTGATCACCATGACAGACTCCAGAGCCTTCTCTCTCCTGGAAGGGCGTCGGCCACGCTCCACAAAGTACAACACCCTGGACAGGACGGGATCGCTCAACTGTCCCTCACGCAGCTCTCTCGCTGAGAATGCAGGCAGGGGCTCTTCATCGGGTGGAACCAGCTGTGGGAGTTGCTGAAGGGCATTTACGGCTCGCACTCTGGCACTGGACTCCCATAGACTCCCATGTGTCTCAAGGATGGCTGAGACCTCCTCCCTGGAAAGTGGCTGTATTCTGGTATGCTCAGACGCACAAGACTCTGCCTCTCCAACACTGCCAAAGTTTGTTTGTGTGACATTCGATTGCCTGAAGGCCTCTTGGACAGAATCAGAGGAGACAGGCACTGCCCTTGAGACAAGTTCACTGTAGCGGTGGTGCAGTAGCTTTTGACCCACAGCTGGACCCGCAAACGGTGGACGACTCAGTGCATCAGCTACCGTGTTCTTTGGGCCAGGGATGTATTTGATATCAAACGTGTAAGCGGCCAACTTCGCCACCCACCGCTGCTCGCAGGCATCAAGACGTGGTTTGGTCATAATGTGTGTCAGGGGGTTATTATCAGTCCAAACAGTGAATGTATGACCCTTCAGCCAATGGCTGAACTTTTCACATATGGACCACTTCAATGCAAGAAATTCGAGGCGATGAGCGGGGTACTTCCTTTGGGCTCGTGAGAGAGACTTACTGGCAAAAGCCACTGGCCGTGCCACACTGTCACCTTCTTGTACTTGGCCAAGCACAGCTCCTAGGCCATCCAGCGAAGCATCAGTGGACAATACAAAGGGGCGTGAGAAGTCTGGGTGTGCCAAGACAACAGAAGTCACCAAGGCTGTTTTCAGGTCCTCAAAAGCCTGTTGGTGATCTGGTGTCCAGTCCTTTGGTGTCAACTTCCTGGATGGCGCCTTGCGCCTCATGCATGGTCTGCCCTTCCGCTTCTGTTTCTGGCCAGCCAGGAGATCAAAAAGGGGCTTTGCTATGGTTGAGTAATTGTGAACAAAGTGCTGGTAGTAGTTCACCATGCCCAAAAAAGATCTGACACGGGACTGAGACGGAGTAGCTTTGTCAGGCTCCATCAAGTCTGCAGCAGTCATTTTGCTCACCGCCTCTACTTTTGCAGGGTCCGTAGACACACCGGACTCATCAATGATGTGCCCCAGAAACTTTACAGATCTCCTGAGCAGCCAGCACTTCTTCGGGGCCAGCTTCAAGTAGTGCAGGCGGAGACGACTGAACACCAGCTCCAGCCTCTCAAGAGCCAGTGCCTCAGTCGGGGCAAAGACCAGTAAGTCGTCCAAATAGCAAAGCAGGCTAAGAAAGTTCTGGTCACCGAATATGCTGGTCATCATCCTCATGAAACTGGCGGGGCTATTACAGAGGCCCTGAGGAAGCCGGTTATACTCATACAGGCCCATGGGTGTCGTGAACGCAGAGTATTTACGGTCTTCTTCATGTAACGGCATATTGTAAAAGCCAGAGGTGAGATCCATTGTACTGAAGAATGCATTACCACCTAGGGCGGCCAAGCAATCAGCCTGATGTGGAAGGGGGTGCGCATCTTTCAATGTTCGTTTGTTGAGCCATCTGAAGTCTGTGCACACCCGCAGGTCACCGTTTTTCTTCCACACAAGGACAAGAGGCGAGGCAAACTCACTTGCAGACTTTCTTATTATTTCCTTTTCCTCCATCTCGTTGAGGACCTGGCGGAGCTTTTGGTATTCAGCTGGAGGCACACGGCGGTAGGGAAGGCGGAACGGCCTGTCGTCAGTAAGGCGAATACGGTGCACAAACTCCTTGGCCTCACCACAGTCCAGATGATGGCGGGAGAACACATCTTCATACTTCATAACAAGATCAGCCAGCTTCATACGCCATTCTGTAGACACATCACACGACTCAATGTCCAGGTTGCCCAGGCCAATACATTCCAGTCTCTCCCGTACAGTCTCCACACTCGCCATCCCAGGTGACGCTTCATTAGGTCCAACAGCTGTGGCCTGGTGCATAGACTTAAGCTCTGGAACCTCCATGTCCTCCAGCGCTAGACAGGTGTGAACATCAGCGAGCTTTGCATTCCTCCGTAGCGTGACAGGACCATCTGAGGTGTTCAGGATCTTGAGGGGCACCCACCTGTCACCCCACAGAGGCGTTATGACTCTGGCAACCATAACACCCCTGGGAGCAGAGCGAGAGGACGTTGGCTCGGTCATGACAGTGCAGCCAGGAGATATCCTGACATTTTTTGGGAGAGTGCCCCACACAAGGAATTCACCGCCAGCCGGCAGTGTGACAGCTCTGTTGCACCTCACTGTGCCGATCTTGTCCGGCACCTCACCACAAGACCAGCGTTCCAGGCCAGCGAGAAGAGAGAGGAACTGTTCACGCTCTGGATCACCTGAAGCAGATGACGACACTGCCTTCCAGTAACTGGTGTCATTCTTGAACTGACGAATTAAATGTCTGAGAACATTGGACCCTATGATCAAGTCATCCTGTTGATTCTCCACAACAAAGGCGGGCACTGACACTCCACATCCATACACGACCATCTTGAGATTCACCACGGACTCAGGTTTCACACGTACGCCACCACATCCGACGAAGACCACCTCAGTCGCTTCCACACTGCTCATGTCAACAGCCCCAGAACTGACAAGTTTCTTTTGTGCCTCAGTACTCAGCGAGCAGGCCATAGAGCCACTGTCCATCATAGCACGAAGTGTTACTTTGTCTGAGACTACCACAGGAGTGTAAAATAGGCTATCACTGCCCCTGATCTTTTGTGTATTCTGGATGATGACAGTCTCTGAATCACTTGAAGTTTGAACATTTTTGTATAAAACAGCAGCATCATTAACATGGGAGTTATCTTCATGACCCATACGGCCCCCCTCGACGCACAGGTCATTTAGTTTCCCTGTACGTTGCTGTGGGGTGAGCGCCTAGTGGGGCATGTGCGTTGTGTATGGTCAGGTCTGAAGCATGTGAAGCAGAGGTGATCCCAACGGCAGTGGGACTCTGTGGTGTGGCTTACGTCATTGCAGACACGACAGTTCATTGCAGGCTGACTCCGGTTACGTACTCGCCCACCACCACCACCACGGCTTGGAGCAGGCCTCCGATCTCCCGACTGTGTTTTGTCCAGCAGCTCCCTGAGCATAGACATCATCTCTGTGAGCATAACAGTGCTGTCTGGCTGTCGACTCTGCAGTGGTGTGGCTGGCAATGCAGGGGGTAAGGGAGGTCGCTGATACTGTGGCAATGAGGAGAGGGTCTGGGGTGGCTGCAGTTGGGCCAAGGGCGTATATGTCAGGTGAGCCTGGGGCCCTGGAGAGAGTGACAGCTGCTGGTCCTGATACAAGGCAGACGAGGGAGAGAGAGATGACACCCCCACAAGAGAGAGAGCTGGGGGGGAGAGAGGGTTAGCACTGCATATGTCTGTATCACAGGCATTGTGAATCTCTGTGTGTACCTCATGGCAAGTCAGTGGTGACACATTAGTCTTTGGCATATTCACTTTCACTGAAGACACCCGCTCCCTCTGGTATTCATCGACCCTCTCTTGTATCTCTGCTGGTGTCCATTCATGTATCTGCTTGCATTTGAACACAGAGGCAAACTCTGAATCTGGGCAGTGCTTCACAAACATTTTGGATATCTCTCCACCCATATCCCCAGCGGGTCTGCTCTGACGCTTCAGGCCCTCTTCAGCGACGTCCGCCGCTTTATTGAGCCGGATCCAGTAATCAACAGGGCTCTCTCTCTGACTGGGCAGAGTAGAGTAGAAGTCTTGGAGGGGCAGGCATGAAGATGTGTGACTAAAATACTGTGTCAGTATGCTGTATACAACATCAGGCGATGTATTAGCGGGGGGATTACTTCTAAGGCCAATTTTGACTACATCTCTGGCTTTCCCCATCAACCTCCCCATTACAACCTCTATCTGAGAAGTGACATCACATTGCTGTTTCTTTAAGTAGGATTTCATCAGGTCTATCCATTCAGTGACTGTGTATTTGTCAGTGCCATCACCCCTAAAAATGATGGGTTCCTTATCAGTACGCACAACTACATTAACAGGTGTGCCCCCACCCTGTGTGTCAGTAGCATTGTGTGAAGAATGTGGCGTGTCATCCGTACGCTCAGTGTTTGTGAGGCCAACCCCACCCGTAGCACCACTGGATGTAAGTTTAGCTGCAATAGATTCCCCTATCTGCGAGCCCAGTTGTGCTATCATATCAGAAAGCTGGTGCAATGTCACATCACCACCGCTGGGTGTCGAATGGTGTGGCCCACCCTGCGACCTCTGCTCTAAAGGCGATCCCACCAGGTATGTACCCAGCCCCGAATCCCTATTCCCAGCAGGCAACACAGGCGAAGCACCCATATCCATCCCGGCCACCCGGCCCACATGTGGATGTCTACTCACTGCACCCAAACCTCTCCCAAGAGGAAAGCATTTAAATTCTGACTCAACATTAGGATCACTCATATTATCCATCATACAAATAGCAGTCTTCAAGATAAGTAGAAAAAAAAACAAATAAAAATATATGTAAAAAAATGCAAGTCAAATCATAAACAACAAGAATATTATGCTCAGAAAGCAGAACAGATGACAGTAAATGGAGCGACTGTAGTCCCACAC
>NC_085880.1:45806954-45811954 GCF_034702125.1 Engraulis encrasicolus | reverse complement strand
TTTGTAAATTGGGAAACACAGCCTGTGGAGGTGACGCAGCACTTGGAAGCATGTGTATGCAACCAGAAGTGACCCGTTTTTCAAAAGGAGCGAGTAAAAGCGTTTTTTTGTTTAGTGGAAGTTGATTTTAAATTCTGTATTTCACTTTATGTTAAAAACAATCAGAATGCGTTTGTGTTTGCTCACTATGTAGTGTAGAGCTTCTCTTTTATGTGAGCTGTGACATTTTGCTTAGCTGCAGGGAACTCCACTTATAGCAACAGCAAGTGCGGCTGCGTACTGTAGCGCTGCTATTAAACTCTGTGTTGCAGTGTGTGTGTGCGCGAGCATGTGTGTGTGTGTGTGTGTGTGTGTGTGTGTGTGTGTGTGTGTGTGTGTGTGTGTGTGTGTGTGTGTGTGTGTGTGTGTGTGTGTGTGTGTGTGTGTGTGTGTGTGTGTGTGTGTGTGCAACTGCGGCTGCGTAGCGCTCGCTGCTATTAAACACTGTCGCTGAGAACAAATGAGCAGTTCCGCCGTAGAGCCTCCAACACACGCATGCATGTACAAACACACACACACACACACACACACACACACACACACACACACACACACACACACACACACACACACACACACACACACACACACACACTGCAATGTCAAACACACACGAGAGAGAGAGAGAGAGAGAGAGAGAGAGAGAGAGAGAGAGAGAGAGAGAGAGAGAGAGAGAGAGAGAGAGAGAGACAGAGAGACAGAGAGACAGAGAGAATGCGTTAAAATGAGCATGGCAGCAATAGTCTGGTGTCTCTGGGAAATTAAAGAACAGAGTTGAATAAAGTAAAGGTAGGAGTACTCTTACAGATGTAATTACAACACTCGTAGTATCATGCTATTACAAAGTTGAAATATATATATATATACACCACGAGTCTTGTAATTACATTTGTAAGAGTGCTTCCTCTTCTACTTTACACAACTCTGTTAAAATGTGCATGCAAGTTGCATGCAAGTGCACGCATCTTCTACAAACTAAAATCCCAATTTCTGACATTGAATCCATTTAATGCTTGCGGTCTTAGGGGAGCTGCTGCTGGATTTATTGGCGTGGTCGTCGCAGCACTGCAATAACCTCTTGGACGGCAAAATAGGCTAAACCCTAAACCCTAAACGCTGGCCCAGATCACCGGGGCTTTAAAACGAGCAGATAATCCTCTCGATTTCTGTAACGCAAACATGCGCCACAGATCCACCATAAACAGATAGACTGGCGTTTCTCAACGGGGGTGCTACAGCCCCCTTTAGCCCCAATGTTTGGCCGAAACATGTTGGAAAATTTTAATGTTCAAATATGAACTAGCTACATTTAATTAAAAGCTTTTTAAACTTTTCTAGACTGGTGTTTCCCAATGGGGATGTTACAGCCCACTCAGGGGGCATTGGTAGGCTTATGATGAGGTCAATGTGGCGTTGGAAGCTTATGATGAGATCCAGGGGGGGCGTTTGTTCAAAAAAGACTGAGAACCACTGAGATAGATAGACAGATTGGGCGCGCTGTGGCGCCTGTGAGCTAATGCACCTGACCATATACACTGTAAAACATTGCAGCTGTTCATCGTAAAACAGTGAGTTCTCCTGTCCTGCTTGCCATCCTGTCTGATCTTAACAATTAACACTCTTCCTCCTCTCTATTTTTTTTTAAATTGTGAATATGTGCAACATAGTAAAATAAAAAAACAATTGATCACAAAAAACAATGAACACTCATATGATGTGATTGAATAAAGGCTGAAAAAGGCTTAATAACAGACAGACAGATAGAGAGACAGACAGACAGACAGACAGACAGACAGACAGACAGACAGACAGATAGACAGACACACGCACAGACAGACAGATAGATAGACAGATGTCCATTGTATGCCCGCCCACATCAGCGTTTTTTTTTGGTTGTTGTGCACATTATGGCCTGTGACTTGTTCATTACAGTAAAGTGGATGAAAAGCCCTTGTTGGTAATTACCATGATGTGCCAGCTCTTTAAGCAGAAGGCCCTGATCATAGGCAAGAGTGTTAATGCCTGTGGCGGTGCTAGAATAGCTTCAGAACAGATTGCTATTGGTGTCTCTGCATATAACAATACCAGTGAAGGGATTAACTCATATCCCGCTAGCTGGCATTATAAGCTTGGCTGTAGTCTTGCATGCTACGAGATTCCGAGGGATTGACCAGCACAAGTGTTGCCAGATTGGACGGTTACCCGCCCTATTGGGCTACTTGGGATGGCCGTCTGCGGGTAAAAATGGGGAAAAATTGGCCATTTGGCGGGTTTTTTTCTGCCGTTTTGTGCCCATAGAAATCAATGAAATTTGTTGAAATTGGGCGGAATTTTGTGCATTTTGGTGGTTTTTGAGAACCTTTTGGGCGGATTTTGGTCAGACAAATCTGGCAACACTGACACACAGCACAAGGGCGTATCTGGTGTTGCTGCCAAGATTACTAAGAAAAAATGAAAATGCAAAAGGGTTAGAATGTAGGGTAGGAGGTGGAAGCGGAGGGCGAACGTGGCATATCTAAAGCCTTGCAGTGCATTAGCGGGAGAGTTTCTGGTGAGATTAGCGATCAAATTCTCGTGTCTGAATCAGGCCGGCGGCATGATTAATATTCTTGGACAGTGAAATGGAGCGTTATCCCATTTCGGGCCAAATCCAGCAGTTTTTTTTCTTTCTTTTTTTTTTCTTTTTGCAAAGCACAAAAGCGCGGACCTCTCAGAAGAGGAAGAGAGAGAGAGAGAGAGCAGCACACACACAGAGAGAGAGAGAGAGAGAGAGAAGAGAGAGAGAGAGAGGGAGAGAGAGAGGAGGAAGAGAGAGAGGAAGAGAGAGAAGAGGAAGAGAGAGAGAGAGAGAGAGAGAAGAGGAAGAGAGAGAGAGAGAGAGAGAGAGAGAGAGAGAGAGAGAGAGAGAGAGAGAGAGAGAGAGAGAGGAAGAGAGAGAGAGCAGCTATCTCATGCTCCCATCCATAATCCCTTTATTTCTGTCGAACCAGCACTGGGAAATGACAAGCAACACACACACGCACGCACGCACGCACGCACGCACGCACGCACGCACGCACAGACACAGACACAGACACAGACAGACAGACAGACAGACACAGACACAGACACAGACACAGACACACACATACACACACAGACACAGACACACACACAGACACACACAGACACACACAGACACACACAGACACACAGACACACACACACACACACACACACACACACAAAACACACACACGTGCGCACACACACACAACACACACACATGCACACACACACACACACACACACACACACACACACACACACACACACACACACACACACACACACACACACACACACACACAGACAGACACACAGACAGTCAGCCATTGCCAGATTGATATCATAGCGTCAGTACTATAATACTCCCCAACAAGCAGTTATGCGGCACGTCAGCAATCCCATCTCCCCTTTCCATTAAGCTCTAATCCCCAATGTATTGTATTATGTTGTATTGTGTTTTATGTTTTATGTGATATTGTTATTGTCAATAGCCTATATATCTCAACAGCCTGTTTAGAGCTTCTGTACAGAATATGAGGATTTTCTACTGAGGAAACGCTAGTCTTCTTCTTTGGCTCTAATGGAGTCTTTGAGATGAGGGCAGGGGTGGTGACGGGGTGGTGTGATGGGGTGGGGTTGGGGGGGTGTGTGTGTGACGGGGAGATTGGCTGGATGAAGTCTTTTTGAGATGATGAGGAAAGGGTTGGGTGAGGAGAGGGGGGGTTGTCTGAATGAGAGGACAGCGGTGGGTGACGGGAGTTGGGGTGTGTGTGTGTACGAGTGTGTGGGGAGGGGTATGTGTGTGTGTGTGAGTGTTTGGGGAGGGGTATGTGACTGTGTACGAGTGTGTGGGGTGGGGTGTGTGTGTGTGTGTGTGTGTGTGGGGAGGGGTGGGTGAGGGAGGGGTTGTCTGATAAGAGGACAGGGATGGGTGACGGGAGTGGGGTGGGGTGGGTGGTTGGGGGGGGGTGGATGGTTGTCTGGATGAGAAGACAGGGGTGGGTGACAGGGTTGCGGTGGGGTGTGTGAGTGTGTGTGTGTGTGTGTGGGGGGGGGTGAGGGGGGTTGTCTGGGGTGTATAAAAGGGGTTCTGAAATGAGAGGCGAAAGGGCAGGAAGCTTTAAGGCATGAAGGCCCACTGGAGAGCAGTTAAGTCGCTCTCTATTGTGCTGGTGACCTTTACCACGCATCAAGGCCATAAACCCAAAGCAGGAGGACGGCAGATATGGGAAAGAAGGAGAAGAAACAGACATGGAATGAATGACACGGACAGCCAGCCAGCCAGCCAGCCACTCAGCCAGCACCGTCCCACTGTCTCTTTGTGAAGTCTATCACAGTCTATTAAAAATTACATTGGAGGAGTGAGTGAGTGAGAGATAGAGGGAGAGAGGAAAAAAAGAGAGAGAGAGACAGAGAGAGAGAGAGAGACAGAGACAGAGAGAGAGAGAGAGAGAGAGACAGAGACAGAGAGAGAGAGACGGAGAGAGACAGAGACAGAGAAAAGGAGCGAGAGAGAGAAAGAAACAGAGAGGCCAATTGGTGGTAATGTTCTTCGAGAAGGTCAAAGAACTTCAGCAAAATTGACTCAGCTTTCTAGGGACTGAGTCCTTCCAAAAACCTGCAAAGCTATTTTAGTCACACGAATGTAAAGACACGTACTGACAGGGACAAAAAAGAACATGAGTACAGCAAAATCGCATGTATGGGAAATGTAGCGTATGGGAAGCACGCTGTACTGTCCGTACCCCACAGTATGTGCACTTGGCATGTCAATTTGTTCCAGTCACTGACGTATATGGACAGCTTCCTTCTATTGTATTCCATTAAACGGTTTTGAAGCATCCGCGATTGATAAGTCAGGATTCTTCTGGCTTATATTGCCGTGTACAGACCAAGCGCGAACGGGGCGAACG
>NC_085880.1:45784454-45791954 GCF_034702125.1 Engraulis encrasicolus | reverse complement strand
GCATGGCTACCCAAAATACATTTAAAAAAAATATATGGAATAGCCTACACAGACAACAACGGAAGGATTTGTCTATCGTAACCTGCCGTCTCTGATACAATATTAGCCTAAGTTAGTGGTACTGATGACTCCTTTATCGGAGTGAGGTAATGAAATGCGAAAATCCTTCCCCCCAAAAATAGGCTATTGTTTTACAAGTAAAACTGTTGTTGGCAGCTGAGTTAGTCTGAGGTAAGATGGCAGCGCTGTTCACTGATTTCTGCCTACAGTTTAGAATGCCAACTTCACTGTTTTCTCCACGGAGGCGGGGATTCGGCAAGTCGAAGCAATGGGTGCGCGCGAGGACGCTAGGTTAGAAAGTTAAGGGGCGGGGTTATCCGGCCGAAGTCCGGACAGCTGGTCACCCTAGCTGTGTCTCATAGCACACTTGTGTCAGTGCACTGAAGGTTAGTGCATATGCTGCAACTGTGCATAGTGCCGTGAAAAGGTTTGGGCACTACGGTACACTCTAAAAAGTACTGTGTCAGAAATTACACAAAATGTTTTTGCTCATTTGAATGTGTGTCCTCAGGGATAACACATGTTGTGTCAATTGTTAGATGTGTGTAAGAAAGGGGTAATAATAGTGTAAGAACAAAGAATCAAAGACATACAAACTATTTTTGTATAATATTCAAGCCACAGTCTTGGTTTGTGATGAATTTTTGGCTACATTGTGAATTTAAAATATATTTATGATAAGAATCATTAATGTACAATTTTTTACACAAAATGTGTCATACAGCATTTTAACTTAATAATACACATGTTGTGTCATATTCCACTCACTGTGTGTTAAAATCACCTTAACACAATAAATGTGTTAAAAATGACACATTCCTTCTTAGAGTGTACACTCACTGGAAGTGACAGGCGAGCATAGCATGAGCTCGCCCAAAATATCGGTTGGCTACTGTTTACAATGCACAGCGTCTCCTGCTGATATTTGCATTTCCTTCACCCCAAATGGCAACTATCTCGCGTACAATACTTGGCGTGGCATGAAAAGGTTGGTGTTTTAGCAACACAGAATTAAGAGACTCTTGACCAAACTCTTCTACTGAACTGGCACACCACGCTTCTTCTGTTTTGCTAACAACATGGTGACTGTTTACAGAGGTGATTCTAGGGTAAGTTGGGGCCCCAAGCGAACATGCAAAAGAATGAACATTCGCTACAAATCGCCACTACTGTAGTTTAAAATCTTAACTATTATTCACCATCCAGGCTTGGGGGCCCCAAGCAGTTGCCTGGTGACAAGATGCGCCTCTGACTGTTTAGTGTGTGCAGTGTCCATCATTCATACACCGCGTGTAAGGGCAGCATCTAGGTACTTCCAGTGCACTGGATCTACCAACATTTTCAGCATGAGCGCACTACGCACTGAAACATAGAGCCCAAAGTGCATAAGTGCGTGATATGAGACGCGCAAGATGTAGCATTGCGACAGACAGACAGACAGACAGACGGACAAACGGACAGACGGACAGATGGACAGACGGACAGACAGACAGACAGAAAGCCGGACAGACAGACAGACAGCTACTGTAACAGCTTTATCGCATAGCATAGCACCGTACCGGACAGGCAGATAGACAGACAGGCTGATAGACAGACAGACAGATAGACAGACAGACAGATAGACAGACAGGCTGATAGACAGACAGACAGGCTGATAGACAGACAGACAGGCTGATAGACAGGCAGGCTGATAGACAGACAGGTGGTTATAATGGCTATAAGAGCTTCATCTCGTATTCTTCTCCTTGTGTTAGCAAACACATCAGCAGGGGCTCATCATTCACACGCACGCACGCACGCACGCGCTCACACACACACACGCGCACACACACACACACACACACACACACACACACACACACACACACACACACACACAAAACACACACACACCACACACACACACACACACACACACACACACACACACACACACACACACACACACACACACACACTTCCCAGCACTGAGAAATGACAAGCAACACACACATGCACGCACCCACACACACCGATGCCCACACATGCACGCACCCACACACACTGATGTGTGTGTTCTCATGTTTTTCTTCTCCATCTCTCCTGGCTTTGAGTTGCCAAACATATCATCATGCCACCATCACTCACACACACCCTCTCAGGCTCACACCTGTCACACACGCACACACACACACACACACACACACACACACGCACACACACACACACCCTCACACACCCTCACACACACCCTCTCAGGCTCACACCTGACAGTTGACGTGCGTGTGTTCCTGTGGGTTCGCCTTCCCTCTTATTTTCTTTCTCCATTTCCCTCTCTCTCTATCTCCATCTCTCTCTCTCTCTCTCTCTCTCTCTCTCTCTCTCTCTCTCTCTCTCTCTCTCTCTCTCTCTCTCTCTCTCTCTCTTTCTCTCTGCTCTGTGCATTTCTTCGTTTCATCTTCCCCGCCCATGTAATTTGTCTTTATCTCTTTCCCATAGAAAGGCACACACACACACTCCCTCCCCGCCACACACACTCACATCTCGCCACACACCCTGCCGCACACACACACCCACACACACCCTCTCTGCTGTCTCATTTCAACCTCATCCATCTCTCCCCCTAACCTACACCATTCTCTCTCTCTCTCTCTCTCTCTCTCTCTCTCTCTCTCTCTCTCTCTCTCTCTCTCTCTCTCTCTCTCTCTCTCTCTCTCTCTCTCTCCCTCCCTCTCTGTCTGCCCGCCTCTCTCCTTGTCCTATCAAGTGTATGACTAACCCTGTGTGTGTGGGCACTCCTCTCCTCCTCCCCCTCCTCCTCCTCTTCCTCCCCCTCATCTTCGACCTCCTCTTTCTCATCTTCCTCTCCTCCTCCCCCTCCCCCTCCTCTTCCTCCCCCTCCTCTGTTCCTCCTCCTCTTCCTCTTCCTCCTCTTCCACTTCTTCCTCCTCACTCCTCATGGCTCCTGTTCCTCGTCTAATGGGCTTTGCCGAGTATTTACCACCTCCTGCTCTCTCCTCCTCTCCCTCCACTTCTTCCTCCTCCTCTTCCTCCTCCTCCTCCTCCTCCTAATGGGCTCTGGTGATTGCCTTACTTACCCTCTCCTCTTCCTCCTCCTCTTCCTCCTCCTCTTCCTCCTCCTAATGGGCTCTGGTGAGTGCCTTATTTACCTTCTCCTCTTCCTCTTCCTCCTCCTCTTCCTCCTCCTCCTCCTCTTCCTCCTTCTCCCCCTCCTCCTCCTCCTAATGGGCTCTGGTGAGTGCCTTATTTACCTTCTCCTCTTCCTCCTCCTCTTCCTCCTCCTCTTCCTCCTCCTAATGGGCTCTGCATAGTGCCTTATTTATCGCCTCCTCTTCCTCCTCCTCTTCCTCTCCTCCTCCTCTTCCTCCTCCTCCTCTTCCTCCTCCTTCTCCCCCTCCTCCTCCTCCTCCTCCTGCTTCCTCCTCCCCCTCCTCCTCCCCCTCCTCTTCCTCCTCCCCCTACTCTTCCTCCTCCTCTTCCTCCTCCTCTTCCTAATGGGCTCTGCATAGTGCCTTATTTACCGCCTCCTCCTCCTCTTCCTCCTTCTCCTCTTCCTCCTCCTCCACCTCCTCTCCCTCCTCCTCCTCCTCCACTTCCCCCTCCTCCTCCTCCTCTTCCTCCTCCTCCTGCTTCCTCCTCCCCCTCCTCCCCCTCCTCCTCCTGCTCCTCCTAATGGGCTTTGCCTAGAGCCTTATTTACTGCCTCCTCTTCCTCCTCCTCCTCCTCCTCTCTTCCTCCTCCTCCTCCTCCTCACTCCTAATGTGCTTTGCCTAGTGCCTTATTTACCGCCTCCTCTTCCTCCTCCTCCTCTCTTCCTCCTCCTCCTCCTCCTCACTCCTAATGTGCTTTGCCTAGTGCCTTATTTACCGCCTCCTCTTCCTCCTACAGGCGAGCAGCACGGCGTGCAGGTGGCGCCTAGTCAATTATGCATGCACCCCCTCCGAGCAGAGCAGAACGGAACGAAGCGCAGAGAGCACCACACACACACACACACACACACACACATGAGGCGACGGAGGAAAAGAATTGGGTTGGGAGGTGGGGTTATGTGGGGGGCGAGATCTGGGAAAGGGGTGGTTTAGTCAGTGTGTGCTGTAGATGTGTATTTGGAAGAGGAAAAATGGGGTGCTGTGCGTCACTGTGTGTTGGTGATGATGTGTATTTTCAACTACTACTGTAGAGGGAGAAGAGGAATTGGATTGGGGGGGGGGGGGGTGTGATGGGTGGTGGTGTGTGTGTGTGTGTGTGTGGGTGTGTGTGTGTGTGTGTGTGTGTGTGTGTGTGTGTGTGTGTGTGTGTGTGTGTGTGTGTGTGTGTGTGTGTGTGTGTGTCTGTGTGTGTGTGTGTCTGTGTGTGCGTGTGTGTGCGTGTGTGTGTGTGCAGTGTAGTATGTGTTGGAGATGTGTACTTTCAATGGTAAGAGGGAGAGGAAGGATGTGTGTGTGTGTATTGGGGGGGTTGGGTTTGTAACTTGAAGGCTAGTGTGTGTGTGTCTGTCTGTGTCTGTCTGTGCGTACGTGCGTGCCTGCATGCCCGTGTGTGCCTGTGATGTGGTTGGAAGGGTGGTGCGCTTGGGGGTGGATAAGGTTGGAGGTGACTTTGCCAATTTTTCAGATTGCCCTCTTTTCCTTCTCCTTGCTCATCGTCCTCGTCATCATCCTCCTCCTCCTCCTCCTCCTCCTCCTCCTCCTCCTCCTCCTCCTCCTCCTCCTCCTCCTCCTCCTTGCCCATCGTCCTCGTCATCATCCTCCTCCTCCTCCTCCTCCTCCTCCTCCTCCTCCTCCTCCACATCGTCCTCGTCATCATCCTCTGAGTCCACTCTGACACACTGTGTCCTCTTCCTCCACAATGTCTTTGGACAGCAGGGCCTCAATCACCACGCTGCACTGCCCCATCTCCAAGACAGACACACACACACACGCGCACACGCACACACGCACACACACACACACACACACACACACACACACACACACACACACACACACACACACACACACACACACACACACACACATACTGTCACAGTAAAAGGAAAAAGTGACAAAAGGACAACCTGCGCCCAAACAACAGCCAAGATCGATTGGCAGATGACAGAAGGGGGTGTAAGGTTGGGACGAGAGGAGGATGGCAGGCTTCTCCTATAATTGAAATAAATGAGAAATGTCTGTAACACTGTTAAATGTTCCCAGTTGTTCTGTCTGAAACGTCGTGCCATTAAACAACTGGGAGCATTTGCAGTGTTGCGGACATTTTATCTTTTACTTCAGGTATTTTGTTTTGTCAAGCACCTGTGCCACTGATATTGCTTGGTTAACACCAGACCTAATAACAAGTGAGATTAGGTCTGGGGAGTTGCCTATATTAAATTCCGTAGGGGGCAGAATACTTGGCTATTATGACACACTGCCCTGCTCTCTGATTGGGCAGAGAAACTGTAAAGGTCGGAATGCTTGGGCATTATGACACAGGTACCATGATCTTGGACGTTATGAGTCATCCTCGCCAGACTGTCTTTCAGATCGAAACGATTGTGTAGAACTAAAGGCAGTATGGGAGTTCCCAGGCTACCACTGATATGCACACATTATCTGCTTCCAAGGCTCCTCCTATAAGACATGTCTTGGCCACACCTGGGGTGAGTTTCTCAAAGGGGAAGTTGTTAGCCTGTTAGCAACTTCGGTAGTTGCCAATGGGAAAATGCATTCAAAGCAACAAAGTAGCTACTGTAGTAAGCAACTTTGGTTTCGAGAAATTCACCCCTGTACTCACTGGACTGGTGAAGTCATTGGGGAGGCAGTTTAGCCTGAGTATCATCCTCCGTAGTGACCGCGCTGGCTCAATACTTTCGCTTGCTGACCACGGAGTCTGACCCTGCAGCCACCCCCGGCAGTTGGAATTCAGATATTCGTTCAGTATCTGAATAGCCAATAGGCTCGCTGATAGTCTAAGCCCCTCCCCAAGCCCTCTTACATATTCAACTGAAATACAACAACTTGATGATGGCGATGTGATGTCTGTAACCAGGACATTTGATAGTGCTTGGTGTAAACTGGGACATTGCCGTCCGCCAAGACCTTTGACGGGCTTTCGGCACTGACACTGCGCAGCTCTTGGGCAGTCACACTGGGCGTTTCTCTTCTGTTCACTTTAATGGTTTTAGTTGACAGTTAATATCTTCATAACAAGGTTGGAACAAGCGCAGCCCCATTTCAGTGTTACTTTTTTTGCTGTCACACTCGACGCATACACAGACACAAACTGGGAAGGAGAGAGGGTGGGGGCTGCTCCGTGGGCTGTGCATTTGGCGCATATTAAACGCAACAAGTAGTTTCCCAATAAAATTTGAATCATAATGCCGTGGATCCAATACTATAATATCATATAATATTGTCCTTAAGTCTGAGCGATGCATTGATTATTTGTTTAGGGTACGTTTTCTGCCAGCTAAATGCAAAGGGGAAGGGGGCTATATTAGCAAACAAGACGATTGCACAGTTAGCCTGCTAATTTTAAATATGATCACCTGGAGCTAATAGCCTTCACATGGCTTAATCCATCCCTGTTATCAGTCCGCTTGAGGTTTTTGCTTCGGGAAAGTGAAAAAATGAGGTCCTAATTAATCTTCAGATGGTGTCGGACCCTGACGGTGCCATAGGCACACGTTGTATGTCTCCCTGAAATCGTAGGTTTTTGACGGACCTCGACAAGTTCTACACTCCTTAGTTACCGTTGCTGAGCTCGGATTGGTTGGCGGCCGTTTGTGGGAGGGGTTTTGCGAAAGGCTAATTCCCTCATGAAGTGAGATAATTTCATTTGCAGGGTCAGACTCCGTGGTCAGCAAGCGAAAGTATTGAGCCAGCGCGGTCACTACGGAGGATGATACTCAGGCTAGAGGCAGTTGGCCACATTACATAGTATCACACTACATTATATTACAGTACATTACATTCATTTAGCTGACACCTTTCCCCAAAGTGGACTTGCAAAAGATACACTTATCGGAAACAGGAAAGCACTAATTCTTGAGATGTCCCAGTCTCAGGGTAGACTCTACGCCATGTTGTGTGTATGCGTGCATGTGTGTGTGTGCTCTACTGAAACCTGTGCTAATGTACCTTACCTATACACTAACCCTAATTGGCATCTGCACTTGTGTGTTGTTCTGTATATTTCCTGTGCAATTTGTATCTGCTAGTGATGTTGGCTATGATTATGTCCTCGATTGTAAGTTACTGGTTAAAAAGCACCAACCAAATGCAATGTAATGTAATGTAATGTAATGTAATGTACAGATGAGTGTGGGGAAATGTACAGATGCAGGGCTGTCGACAGCTTTGGCTGGGCCTGGGACAAAACCACCTGAAATCCCCACTCACTCAACACATACAATGTCATGGGGCCCCCAATTCTATGGGGCCCCCATCTCCCAGGGTCCAG
>NC_085880.1:45766954-45769454 GCF_034702125.1 Engraulis encrasicolus | reverse complement strand
CTATCAGTGGTTTGACAAGTTGCACCTGGAACAAGTGCAATCACAAGAGATCTATTGGACAAAAAGAGGACTCAAAAAGCCTAACACGACCAGAAAGAGCACCTACTTTTTGTAGTATACACAATGTGAAGAAAAGCAGAACAGAGTTCTTTGTCTGTTGGTTCACAATTTGGTTCACTTACAGAGGATTGAGTTTGGTTCACTTATAGGGGACTCAACAAAAATGGCTGCTCATGTTGCCAAAACATTTGACATTTGAGGAGGCATGGTTTTCATAACTCTCTGGGGAATTAAACATTAACTCTCTAGCTCTCTTAGCTCAACAACTCCGATCCAGAGGAGTCAAATAACACTGTGTAGTCTTGCTGCAACTCTTGGTGTTTAGATTTTGGCTGAACACCAGTCTAACCAGTCTGATCAATCTAACTCTGACAAATTTGCTGTGTACATATGACACCAGTGAAAAATAAAGTCATGTACCGTTTCTTGACTACTTCATCTTCACTTAACGGTATTTTCCAATATTTCTTCGTTTACAGAGAACAGTCCAGTATTTTCTACATATGACACCTGTCAAAAAAAAAGTCATGTAGTGCTTTTTGACTTAATAGTAGCTTGCCGTATTTAGTACAGAGACAAACTGTTTTACATTTTACGGTCACTGACTGTTGCAATTTGACAGTTTTTGGTCGTAATTTCAACGGGCATTTTTTACAGTGTGCGCATGTGGGTGTGTGAATGCATGTGTAGGTGTATGTGTGTGTGTGCATGATTGTGTGCATGCACATGTGTGTGTATGTGTGTGTGAGTGTGTGTGTGTGTGTGTGTGTGTGTGTGTGTGTGTGTGTGTGTGTGTGTGTGTGTGTGTGTGTGTGTGTGCGTGTGTGCGTGTGTGTGCGTGTATGCATGTGTGTGTGTGTGTGTGTTTGTGTGTGTGTGTGTGTGTGTGTGTGTGTGTGTGTGCGTGCGTGCGTGCGTGTGTGTGTCTGGGTCCAAGGGTCAGTGGACTGGATGCTCCTTATTCACAGATCATGAGAGTCTGCAATATTGGCCTGATCGACCCGCAGAGACACACACTGCCAAACTCCACCAGGGGCTCGATAATTCAGCTGTCTCCCTCCCTCCTGCAAACCACCAGCCCCCTTCTCTTCTCTTCTCTCCTCTCCTCTCCTCTCCTCTCCTCTCCTCTCCTCTCCTCTCCTCTCCTCTCCCTCTCCTCTCCTCTCCTCTCCTCTCCTCTTCTCTTGTCTTCTCTTCTCTTCTCTTCTCTCCTCTCCTCTCCTCTTCCTCTCCTCTCCTCTCCTCTTCTCTACTCCTCTCTTCTCTTCTCTTCTCTTCTCTTCTCTTCTCTTCTCTTCTCTCCTCTCCTCTCCTCTCCTCTTCTGTTCTCTCCTCTCCTCTCCTCTTCTGTTCTCTTCTCTTCTCTTCTCTTCTCTTCTCTTCTCTTCTCTCTCTCCTCTCCTCCCCTCTTCTCTTCTCTCACCTCTTCTCTTCTCTTCTCCTTCTCTTCTTCTCTTTCTCTTTCTCTCTCTTCTCTTCTCTTCTCTTCTCTTCTCTTCTCTTCTCTTCTCTTCTCTTTCATCACCACTTATATCAGAGAGGCCAATAGGGGAGGGGGGGCAAAGGGGACAGTTGCCCTGGCCCCAGGGACAGAGGGGGCCCAAAATTGGGTTCTCGTAACATTGTACTGAATGCAGGGCCGTTGACAGCATTGGCTGGCCCCGGGACAAAGTAATCTGAAAGGGCCCCCACCGGACTACATACAATGTAATGAGGACCCAGGTCTGGGCCCCCTCTCTACCTGGGACCAGGACAACATAGCTGCCACCCCCAACACCCCCCCACACCCCCGACTGGTTGCCTTTACTGTATGTATTGGGTGGGGGGCCCTTTCAGATTACACTTTTTCCTGGGTCCAGCCAAAGCTGTCAGCAGCCCTGCCACTTGCCGTACGTAATGCTGGCCACTTTTGCAAACAGCTTCACAATGAACACCGACCGTTTCCACCCACCAGCCCAACCCTCCCACCAGCCCTTCAACCCGCCAACCCTCCCGCCCAGCCCTTCATCCCTCCCTCCAACCCTTCAACCCGATAGCCAACCCTCCAACCCACGCCTCCCCCTACCCTCCAACCCTCCAATCCCCCCGCCCAGGGCCGCTGACAGCTTTTGCTGGGCCCAGGACAAAGTAATGTGAAAGGTCGCCCCGCCCAATACATTCAATGTACCCAATTTTGGGCCTTGAATTTCCAGGGGCCCGGGACAACTGACCCCTTTGTACCCCCTTGTCGACTTCCCTGCTCCCGCCAACCCTCTCCGCCGACCCGCCAACCCTCCAGCCCACACCCTCCCTCCCACCTCCGGACCACTTGAGCAGATAATGATGGATAATTCACATCCATCGGAAAAATCCCATTGTTTTCTTTTGAGGCCCCGCCGACACAGAGTAACTAAGACATGTGGGCACGCCACAGCCACCGCCACCGCCACAGCCAGCCACA
>NC_085880.1:45759454-45761954 GCF_034702125.1 Engraulis encrasicolus | reverse complement strand
GTAGCTGCTTGGATGCTTGCTGACGAGTCGACTATCCAATGAGCGAGAGCCAGCCAACCAGCCAACCCCAGACGGTGATGAATTAAGCCGTCCCTAATTAATCACCGTAATGAATCACCATCTCCTGCACTGTACACGTCCCTTTACCTCTCAACCCCTCTCAGCCCCGTTTTATCCCTTCTCTAACCACTGCTTACTGTAAGTCAGAGGGATTTAGCAGGTTAACGGCCAGTCTGCAGGGTTCAATAGCAGAGCTGAGTGTGTGAGTGTGTCCATTGTGGTGGTGGTGAGTGAGTGATGGATAACATGTAATCGGTCCAGGCATTCCCTCCCGAGAGGACAGGGGTCCTGTACCTATCAACCAATCACCTTTTCTATCCTCTGCTTAAAGGTGCACTGTGTAAAATGTTAAGTTTAGTGTTTTGTAGTTTAATTCTAGAATTCATGCTGGCCATTAAAATATGGTACCTTTTTCATGAATACTAATTACCACCATCGAATTCTATGTATTCATTATGACTGGGTAAATGTAACTTTTTTCTCCATTGACAGAAATAAACATTTTTAGCTGCAAGACTTATACTAGTAAATATTAGCTCATTATTTTTAAAATATTCATGAATTGATCAAATTCGACAGTAGAAAGCACAGTTTTGCACAATGCACAATGAGCAGCATAGTTGCAATACCTACACTGGCCACCATCCTACAGGGCACCTTTACAGTAAGTCAGAGGGATTTAGCTGGTTAACAGCCAGGCTCTAGGGTTCAATAGCCGAGTGAGTGTGTTCATTGAAGTGGTGATGTGATGGATAACACGTAATCGGCCCGGGCATCCCCTCCTGAGAGCTGAGAGGGGTCTCGCTTGGGCAGCTAAAAGGCACAAGCCACAAGACACGACACCGGCTACCACTTTTAGCGGCAGCTCAAGTGCGTCTGGAGGTAAGTGTAGCGTGGACTAGAGTCAGACAACCATCTTGGTCCTGCCGTTGACCTCTCTCAGGTACCTCTCCGGCTCTCTTTAACAGCGACCGCCCACAGCTATGGTGGATAGCCAGTTCGTGACACGCTCTCGGACTACGTGTATTAGACGGCCCTTTTACCTCCTACCTTCTGGTAATGGAGAGCCGTGTTGAGGAGAATGGAGGCGATGTACAGTTAACACAGAAGCACACACACACACACACACACACACACACACACACACACACACACACACACACACACACACACACACACACACACACACACACACACACACAAGCACACAGACACAAGTGTGGGTGTACACACACACACACACACACACACACACACACACACACACACACACACACACACACACACACACACACACACACACAAGCACACATACACAAGTGTGGGTGCACACACACACACACACAGACACACACACACACACGTACACAAACACACACCTGTAAAATGGTCAAGCGGATCTTCACTGGAGCCTTAGATTGGCTCCATAGGATTACATGAGGGTGCTTACGCTACACACCAGTCTTGCCAGATTGGGCGGTTTTTACTCCGTAAAAACTGAAAAAAAAAGGCCATTTGACGTATTTCCCCCCCTGCAGTTTTGTGCCCATAGAAATCAATGCAATTTGTTGAATTTGGGCAGAATTTTGCGCATTTTAGCGATTTTCTGAGAACATTTTGGGCAGGATTTGATCAGACACATCTGGCAACACTGCTGCACACATTGCCTCGTGGCTAGAGTTTAATACTCGCTACGTTTGTGAGATTATTCAGGAGAATTGTCTTCTTTTATGTGCCTGGATCCTACAGACCACCGGTAGTGTTTTTATCCCTCCATGCCGTGATGGTGTACTGTTCAATTCAAAAGCCAAGATAAGGCTTTTAGAGGTCTCACTGTCTCGGTGGTTCCCAAACTAGGGGTCAGGACCCGAAGGGGGGTTAGTGGAGGTAGTGAAGGGGACAAAAGGGTCATTGTATACACTGTAAAAAATGCCCGTTGAAATTACGACCAAAAACTGTCAAATTGCAACAGTCAGTGACCGTAAAATGTAAAACAGTTTGTCTCTGTACTAAATACGGCAAGCTACTATTAAGTCAAAAAGCACTACATGACTTTTTTTTTGACAGGTGTCATATGTAGAAAATACTGGACTGTTCTCTGTAAACGAAGAAATATTGGAAAATACCGTTAAGTGAAGATGAAGTAGTCAAGAAACGGTACATGACTTTATTTTTCACTGGTGTCATATGTACACAGCAAATTTGTCAGAGTTAGATTGATCAGACTGGTTAGACTGGTGTTCAGCCAAAATCTAAACACCAAGAGTTGCAGCAAGACTACACAGTGTTATTTGACTCCTCTGGATCGGAGTTGTTGAGCTAAGAGAGCTAGAGAGTTAATGTTTAATTCCCCAGAGAGTTATGAAAACCATGCCTCCTCAAATGTCAAATGTTTTGGCAACATGAGCAGCCATTTTTGTTGAGTCCCCTATAAGTGAAC
>NC_085880.1:45751954-45754454 GCF_034702125.1 Engraulis encrasicolus | reverse complement strand
CTAACGTGCTGATTGGATGTGGCTGTACCGAGCTGAGCTGTTTGCTTGTACCAATGCCATGACACCACTGATCTATTTACAGAGCAAGGACTGGCTGAAAACTACAGTTTTTCATGCACACAAAGACACCACATGGTCATCTGGAACATCAGAGAGACAGAAAAACTGCTGAATTTGACAATTTAAAAGAAAAAATAGGCCTGTACACCAGCTTAGCAGATTTGAGGTTGCACATTCCTTCAAAGCCTGACAAACCCCTCCATTACATTACATTGTGTTTCTCTGCTTCTCCTCAGCCTCAGCTACCCTACAGGTATAAGCCTCTCCTCTCCCCTCCTCTCCTCTCCTCTCCTCTCCTCTCCTCTCCTCTCCTCCCATTTCCCTCTCTTCTCCTCCTCTCCTCTCCTCTCCTCTCTTCTCCTCTCCTCTCTTCTCCTCTCCTCTCCTCTCCTATCTACTCACCTCCTGTTTTCTCCTCTCATCTCCTCTCCACTCCTCTCCTCTTCACTCCTCTCCTCTCCTCTCCTCTC
The DNA here is from genome assembly GCF_034702125.1 of Engraulis encrasicolus. NCBI lineage: Eukaryota > Metazoa > Chordata > Actinopteri > Clupeiformes > Engraulidae > Engraulis > Engraulis encrasicolus. The sequence continues at coordinate 45,753,924 of NC_085880.1, read as the reverse complement.
CTCTCCTCTCCTCCTCTCCCCCTCTCCTCTCCTGTCTCCTCTCTCCTTTCATCTCTTCTCTCCTCCTCTCCGGTGGGTCGCAGACAAAAGGGATATTGTATATAAATGGGAAATCCACAAGTTAACTAACAGCTAACATACAGTATATCACGAAAGTGAATACACCCCTCACAGTTTTGCAGATTTTTGAGTATATCTTTTCATAGGAAAGCATTACAGAAATGTAACTTTGACACAATGATTAGTGACCTTTTAACAACATATTTAACCGCTTAAATTTCTTGTTCACTCAGAAAAAAACAAAATACAGCCATTAATGTTTGAACATGTACTCACAAAAGTGAGTACACCCCAGATTAAAATCCGGTAGAGAAGGGGCTATGTTGGCTCGAATCGTCTCAAAATGAAACGGAATGACAAGGGAGGTCATCAGTATGCGTTTCAACCTTTCTTTGCATTGAACTTTTAAATTTTGAGTCTGCATCTGGCTTAAATAGATTGGTGTGAGATTTGAATGCAATCCTATGGAGAATATCATGATCTGCTTCAGTAGTCACAGTGCATGTTGACATGCATGTTTCTTTTAGGTGTATTTCAGATTGCCAAAGTTGACAGCATTCATGCATCCCCAAACCATGTCAGTCCCACTACCATGCTTGGCTTATGAGAGGATACACATTTTTTGTAAAACTCACTTGTTTACCACCACACATGCTTGACACCATCTAAAGCAAATTTGTTTATCTTGGTCTCTTCAGATCACACAACATGGTTCCAGTGATTCATATCCTTAGTCTGTTAATCTCTCTTGAGACCAAGATAAACAAATTTGCTTTAGATGGTGTCAAGCATGTGTGGTGGTAAACAAGTGAGTTGTACAAAAAAGGTGTATCCTCTCATAAGCCAAGCATGGTAGTGGGACTGACATGGTTTGGGGATGCATGAATGCTGTCAACATTGGCAATCTGAAATACACCTAAAAGAAACATATATGTCAACATGCACTGTGACTACTGAAGCAGATCGTGATATTCTCCATAGGATTGCATCCAAATCTCACACCAATCTATTTAAGCCAGATGCAGACTCAAAATGTAAAAGTTCAATGCAAAGAAAGGTTGAAACGCACACTGATGACCTTCCTTGTCATCCCTTTTCATTTCGTTTCATTTCGAGATGATTCGAGCCAACATAGCCCCTTCTCTACCGGATTTTAATCTGGGGTGTACTCACTTTTGTGAGTACATGTTCAAACATTAATGGCTGTATTTTGTTTTTTTCTGAGTGAACAAGAAATTTAAGCGGTTAAATATGTTGTTAAAAGGTCACTAATCATTGTGTCAAAGTTACATTTCTGTAATGCTTTCCTATGAAAAGATATACTCAAACATCTGCAAAACTGTGAGGGGTGTATTCACTTTCGTGATATACTGTACAGTAATTCCTTACACGTAATTTGGTTAGTAGCAATACTCACTTGTGTGGTTAATAGATGCACTTTCTGTCCTGTGGATTTGTAGCAATATTAGCAGGCAGCCTATTAGTGGACAAACGATTAATGGGAAATCTAGCAACATTAATGGACAAAAAGTTGCCTAGGTAATTCTTTTGGCAATTAATATTGCTATATTTTCCATTAATAGGTTGTCCACTAATATTGCTAGAAATCCATTGCTAGGCTAAGACTGTGATGCGTAGCTTGGCAGTTTTGAGGTTGCACTTTCCTTCAAAGCCTAACAAACCCCTCCATTACATTCATGTCTTTCTCTGCTTCTCCTCAGCCTCAGCTCCCCTACAGGTATAAGCCTCTCCTCTCCTCTCCTCTCCTCTCCTCTCCTCTCCTCTCCTCTCTTATCCTCTCCTCTCCTCTCCTCTTTTCTCCTCTCCTCTCCTCGCACCTTGGACCCCCCGCAAAAAAAAAAACCAAACAGCTAATGAGCTTGGCAGTTTTGATATTGCACATTCCTTCC
>NC_085880.1:45739454-45746954 GCF_034702125.1 Engraulis encrasicolus | reverse complement strand
CCTCCCCTCCCCTCTCCACTCCACTGCTTTGTTGTGGATGATAGCTGCTGTGATGTGATCTGCTTGCATGCAGACAGTTATGAAACGAACTGCGAACTGGGTGAGTAGGGAAGGGAAGGGAGAGGAGAGGGGAGCTGCATCATCAAAACAGCCCTTATGGGCCTGCTCAATATTCAACTCCATACAAGCAGATACACTACAGTACAGTAGGCTCATGTTCATTGTGGACCGCAGTGGATGTGGATGGGAGCCACAATAGAGGAAAGCCAGCACCCAGGGCCAGATTAATGCAGAGGCTAGATATGGCTGCAGCCAAGGGCCCCCCAAATGCCCCCCCCCCCCACACACACAAACACACACCCACACACACACACCCACACCCACACCCACACACACACACACACACACACACACACATGATTGGCAAAAAGAGAAAAATTGCGGAATTTTGACAGAATGCAATATTGAACAACAATTGAAGGTGCGAACTGAGGAGGGAAGGGAGAGGGGAGGAACGAGCTGCATCATCAAAACAGCCCTTATGGGCCTGCTCAATATTCAACTCCATACAAGCAGATACACTACAGTACAGTAGGCTCATGTTCATTGTGGACCGCAGTGGACAGGGTTGCCAGATTGGGTGGGTGCCCGCCCAATTGGGCTACTTAGGATGAGCGTCTGCGGGTAAAAATCTGAAAAAAAATGGCCATTTGGCGTTTTTTATTTCAGCCGTTTTGGGCCCATAGTAGTCAATGTAATTTGTTGAATTTGAGCGGAATTCAGCGCATTTTGGCGTTTTTTGAGAAGCTTTTGGGCGGGATTTGGTTAGACACATCTGGCAACACTGGCAGTGGATGGGAGCCATAGAGGAAAGCCAGCACCCAGGGCCGGATGAATGCGAAGGCTAGATATGGCTGCTGCCTAGCCCCCCCCCCCCCACCCCCCAGGGCTCCCCAACTGCCGTGCCCCCACCCCTCATAGACCAAAAGTAATAACATTGCAGAATTGTGACAGAATGCAATATTGAAAAATGAATGGGTCGTGTTCAGTAAAGTTGTTAGAGAAATAATCATTTTATGATCTAGCTCATAATTATGACACTTTCTATGTAAACTTGTCATACAAATTTGCCTTCTGGGGGCCCCACAGCAGCCTGTAGCCGAGGGCCCCCATGCCACATCATCTTAATTCAGCCTTGCCAGCTCCAGAATACTGTGAGGGACACTGAGTACTTTGTTCTATACCTACCCACAGCTACCTACTGCCTTTCAGGATGAAAACCTATTCTGGCAGGGAAGGGCTTTTGAACACAAAGATGATTATGTAGATAGCCAGGTCAGTGTTTCTCAAACATTTTCAGACCGACGACCACTTTGTCCACCCAAAAATTATTCAGGGACCACCGGTCAACTGTGGACCACCTGAGCTCTGTCGCTGGACCACCTGTGGTCCCTGGATCACACTTTGAGAATCATTGTTCTATATCAGTGGTTCTCAACCTTTTTCAGACCGATTACTACTTCGCCCCACCCCGGAAATGTTCAGGGACCATTTGTAAACTGAATTGACTGTTGACGGGTGCTAATTTGACACTGCTAATTTCGATGCAGATCACTTACTTTTTACTCACATTTACAAGCCTATCTTATTCTGTTGAAAATGATACTCCAGCTTTGTTCAGCTTTGAAATAAGGTAACAAATGGGTCAAAAACATGATTTTTTTAATTGTTTCGAGTGAATGGATGACAGCCGAGGCTTTCATGAATTCCCTGTAACAATAAATACATAAAAAGAGTCATGTTTTTTTTACAGTTACAGTCAGCAGAAGGCATTCGTGACACTGAATGACAATGCCATTTTGCACGTCTTTGACCCAAATATAGCCTACTGCTAGCTTGTCTTGGAAAAGTAGAAATCCCATCGCGGACCACCTGAGCTCTGTCGCGGACCACCTGTGGTCCCTGGATCACACTTTGAGAAGCATTATTCTATACCTACCTAGGTACCTATTGCCTTTCAGGATGAAAGCCAGCGGCTCCTATTCTGGCAGGGAAGGGGTTTTGAACACAAAGATTATTATGGAAATAGGTGGATCCGAGAGAGTAATTTTCTCTAGAGAGTGTCTCAGGCTATCCATATTCATGGTCAGATCCACACTGACGATGGCAGCCATTCAATTCCCATATTAACTACCAATAATCAGTGGGAAATAAATAGACACACACACGCACGCGCACACACACACACACAGAAGCAGCATTAGTATTCTGTTGCACACACTCGCTGCCTCCACCTAGCTTCGTCGTCACGCATCGCATCTCTTCAGTAGCAGCGGGCAGGTGTGCGATCCTAATCCCAATACTGTAGCACAACTCCACTAACACAACCCCCCCTGCGCTCTGGGCGTCTCTCTCTCTCTCTCTCTCTCTCTCTCTCTCTCTCTCTCTCTCTCTCTCTCTCTCACTTTCTTTCTCTCTCTCTCTCTCTCTCTCTCTCTCTCTCTCTCTCTCTCTCTCTCTCTCTCTCTCTCTGCCACACACACGTGCGCGCACTCAAGTCTAGCACCTGGTAAAGTCCACTCTCCTTGCGCACCACAAATGCAGAAAATTGCTTTTGTGTACTCTGGAAATAAACACCACAACCCCTGTCTAAAATGGAAATGATTCTCTCTGTGTTGCATTGGAAAACACAAGTACAGCGGGCCCAAAACAAAAATCACAAGGACAAGCAATACGCATAGCCTACAACAGCCTTCAGGGGAAATGGATGAATGATGTAGCAGGCTACCTAAGAAGAGGCCCACTCCACTCACCTTCTTGCACGGCCTGAAAGGGGTTATTCGGGTCTATCAGCTTGATCGAATGGGTGACCCTCTCACTCTGTAGAATGTCGTCATTCAGGCTCAGGTCTGAAATCGCGAGCTGGAAAATCTCATTATCCCGTATGGCGTTGTGTTCGAAAATGGCACCTGTTGATGAGAAAAAGAAGGCCGGGTTCTCAGTCATAAGACGAAGCCTACTAGTTGGAAGCATGACTGTTTTTCATGAGGGTTTTTTGATTTTTGAATTAGCATGTATTTTTCACACCCTCAGTGACGTTTTGTTAGCCCAATTACCATCAACGACCCATCTGTGCTTATGTAGATATTGTTTTTTGGTGTTTTTGGAGTGGTTTGAGTGGCCTGCATGGTGCCATTCTTAACGCAGACACGTCTTTCCGAGCACTCCACGCTTCAAAATATTGGCTTGGCAAAACACAAAGGCAACATTATGAACTTTAAGATGTTACAGTGAGGGTTAGGACTGCCAGGGTGATAATTCTTCAGTGCCATTGGTGTTTGGAAGTAAATAGCCAACACGTCTTGATTATGAAAGTCGACGCTATCAAACCACAAACCCACACTCTCCGCCTCTGCATTGTTATATCGCCCAGCCGGATGCGGTGCAATTAGGCTATACATCAAAAACGCCTTGGATTAAATCAATACCAGTGGGTTGTGAACAACAAAGGCCAAGATTTTTTTTCCTTCAGACTTTCGATTAAGTGATATTGGACTTCAAGTCACCATCATAAAACTGAAATTCAATATGTCCAGTCCATTTACACAGCAAGTGTACAGCCGTTTACCACACCAGCCCATCTCGTTATATATTGGGCTGAGAGGTAGGCAGCCAATAGGTAGCCAAGCTGCTCTCGTGGGATGTTAGTGCACTTGCGTTAACCTGCCACATCTCACCTCCCTAGTTAATAGACGACGCGCGTGGAGCTGCCTGCTGCGCGTGCACGTTTCCATATCTTCTGAATTTGGGTGCAAATGGTCAATATTCCGCTCAATAGCCATAGCCTATCCAGTAGCGTTTAAAAGTAATGTCTTTAGAGTGAAACCCTGGTACTGCCATACAAGTCTCCGTAGGCTATGCAACGCAAAGCAGTGAGACAAAACCCTGCATTGGTTAGTAATCGCCGTGGTGTAGTGTAATGCCCTACATTTTCACCACCAGTACTGCATCTATTGTAATGTAAAGCACAGCTTTCATCGTTTGTTGTTGATTCATCAAACCTACCAAATACGCCATGATAAATATTTTTATTAGCATTTTCTGTGTTCAGAACAAGTCACTATGAAGGCCGTTGGAAAACTCTGATTTGCTGTGCATGTCCAACTGATTGGCATTTTCTAAAAAGATACATCGTCAATCTTTGAATAACTATTTGGGAGAATGAAAATTAAATGGGCGAAACACATTGGCCGAGTCAACAATTTGATCAAGCACCCATTTCAGCTCGACACGACTACCACCACCGCTCCGTCAGCTGCTAAAACACGCAGCACTAAAAATCCTCCAACTCAGCTTCTCTTCTCTGCAACAGTGCGACCCCCCGTCAATATCATCTTTTCAATGGGTTCGGTTTCCCATTTTAATAACTGATACGCCACATATATTGGTGCAAATGAAGGTATGTACACATTGTGGTTAACCATCTTTTTTTATAAACCGCATGGCAAAATTAGATCCGATTGATGCCCAGATCTGGGAAATCACGTAGGCTGAATACATATGCGCGCATAGACAAGCCACCCACTAGTGGAGCGAATTCATATTTCCATCACGTTCAGCTGAAAGTTCAAGCTTAAGGCCGGGAGGGGCTAGACTTGCAGTTAACCCTCAATCATGCATGCGTTATTTAAGAAAAAAAAAACTGCCTTTAGTTCAAGCAACTTCAGTTAGATAGTTGACTTGACTTCCAAGTCAGCCGTTCGAATTTACCACGGTTTTCCACAGACTGTCGTCGAGTCGTTGGAAGCAGTGACTCTGATAGACCCGACAGACATAACGGAAGAACCAAAAAAAATCGTTTCTGGAATTCAGTTTCTGGCGTGCGTGTAGCCTATGTGCCATCAAAGCGGTAACGGGCAACTCTCTCGGAGACGTTGCACGCATAGCCACCCGCGCCCCGCAGATATCTTACCGATGTGGATGATGGAGTCAGCCCGGGCTTCGGAGTGGCATTGCAGTATCCAGAGGAAAAGACAGATCCCAATCAACTCCATGATCGTCGGCTCGCTCCTACTAGATGGCTCATCCAAGCGCCCTAGCTCCCTTCCACGGACGGAAAAATCCAAACGGGTTCAAAGGAAAGCGATGAATGGACACACACACACTGGCAGATTTGTTGAAGAAAAAGGAAGGCAGAGAGTGTACATCCACCACCACAAATCACCGGCACAGACCAGACCAACGGCGCGAAGAATTAAAAAAATAATAATAAAGTATCCGTGTATTCTCCAGAGGGAAAAGAGTTGCGGACCACCGGGTAGGGATAGACAGAGCCGAGCCGAGCAGAGGGAAAGGAGGGGAGAGCGTTGCGTTATTGAGTAAGAGACAGCAGGTGAAGGCTTCGGACTGACGCTCCTTCTGCGCTGTTCACAGCGCTCTAACAGCCTCTGAGATACAGCAAACTGCAGAGGAGAGGAGTGAACCACCCTCCTCCCCCTCCCCTTCCCCTCCCTCTCTCAGACTCTCCCTCTCCCTCTCTTTCGCGCACACACAGACACACACAGTATAGCACAAACATGCACACACCACACAAGGAAGGATCGGAGAGGGACGCACGCAATTTTTTGCTCGTTTTCTTACACCACGTGATTGCAGAGATAGAGAGAATGGTCTGGTGGAAGCTCTGAGTGAGAAAAGAAGAGACGTGTGGCGTGGAGGCAGAAGGATGGAAAGGAGAACGGGGAGACAGACGCGGGCAACTGAGTGTGAAACCGAGAGGAGATGCACAGCAAACACCCTCGAATGTCTCCACAAAAAAACAGGGAAAAGTTGGATCACTGGACTGGAAGGGCAAACTACCTATTGAGACCCCGGTCAAACCAAGCAAATATCGTCTTTCTTCCTGAACATGGGAACGCTGTTCCTGCATCTCAGCTGTCCGTGGCTTTACTCCGAAACTAAGTTGACGTGCCAGTGGTGGCAGGATTTTTGTTGCTGTTCCAGTGTTAATTCAACACTTATATAATCTATTTAACATCTTCTAACGTGTATTTGGTCCCGGAGTTTCTCTCTAAGTGTTGAATTAACACTGTATTCTTTACTGTGTAATTGCTGGGGAATGCGCACCGCTATCGGGAGACTGAACGTCTTATTACGACCGGTACAAGTGGAACTATACATCGGGGTTCTGACTGAACGACAGCCTTGCCAAGACAGGAGGGCAGGAAGAGATAATCGGAACTCTTTATTGAAGGGACATTATGCTTTCTCCTGATAGGCTACGTGAGATTGACCTGAACACATTTTATCTGTTAATTAATCGGCCAGTAATGGAATGGAAGGGTTTTTTTTCCCTCCGCAGATGAATTAGTATTTCTGTAAGGCACTCGGCAGCTTGTAAGTCCAAGGGTGTCTGCGCTATGGTGTGATACATCGATAATGTTGGGATGTTTTCTTTAGAAATGATTTGTAAACTGCAAACATAGTGATTTTTTTACATCTATTTCAACAGGTGCATTGTAGTCACATGTTCGTTAACCTTGTAATGGAAACGCGCTAATTCTTTCCCTCCTATCCTTTCAGAGGAACCAGTCGCAGTCCTTTCTACACTGGAAAAAAGATATTCTTTACCTTACAATTAAAGGATATTTCTTGGCGATAGCGGCAAACGGAAATATCTCTTAATTGTTGGGAGAAGGCTATCAGGTCGCAAAGCTTCAGCACTGCTTCAGCACCACTGCGCGGTGGACAGCGCCACCCTCACCAATGGACTCCCCGAGTATAGGTGACAGAAACCTATTGTAAGCTCATTTGCCAACAGCAGTCTACCATATGTTGTATAACTCAGGGAATACTCCACAGATATGCATTGACGCCATACCGAACCATAACCCCTCATCCTCATTCCACTAGAGCAGAAGGCGAACTCATCCGTAGATAAACACTGACATGCACTGTACATGTTTGGCATTGCAGCTACCGGAGCACGTCTGAGCGGTAGGATTGGTTTAGAACAAGTAGTCCAAGTACAAGTCCAAGACATTTTGTTCCGTTTTTTATGTTATGAGAAATAAATATTAATAAATATTTTGAAACAGATATAGATTATGTGGAATGTACAATAATTGATGTGTCCATCCATATGAAATCAAATCACCTTTCATCATGTGACAGTAAATCCAGGGGATTCATTAAAATGGGAAACAGTTTGGTAACATAATTCTGTGTGTGTGTGTGTGTGTGTGCGTGCGTGCGTGCGTGCGTGCGTGCGTGCGTGTGTGTGTGTGTGTGTGTGTGTGTGTGTGTGTGTGTGTGTGTGTGTGCATTGAGGGGGGGGGGGGTCTGAAGTTATATTATATAATTTGCGTCGTCAACATTCAGTATATGTGCACAGGAAGCACTGATACATTTTAGTGTCAGATGTTGAGATTTTGGGGGACACAAGCAAATGGCAGGGAGGACAAAGAAAACAAAAGAAAGAATAAAACACACACAACATGC
>NC_085880.1:45719454-45731954 GCF_034702125.1 Engraulis encrasicolus | reverse complement strand
GCCAAATGCCCTGTATGCCTTATGGCCAATCTAGCCCTGCTAACATGCCAAATGCCCTGTATGCCTTATGGCCAATCCAGCCATGCTAACATGCCAAATGCCCTGTATGCCTTATGGCCAATCTAGCCCTGCTAACATGCCAAATGCCCTGTATGCCTTATGGCCAATCCAGCCATGCTAACATGCCAAATGCCCTGTATGCCTTATGGCCAATCTAGCCCTGCTAACATGCCAAATGCCCTGTATGCCTTATGGCCAATCTAGCCATGCTAACATGCCAAATGCCCTGTATGCCTTATGGCCAATCTAGCCATGCTAACATGCCAAATGCCCTGTATGCCTTATGGCCAATCCAGCCGTGACTGTGCTTGCAGTATTACCCACTGCAGGTGTACTGCTGGCCACTTGAGCTTTTGGTGAAAAGCACAAACATAGCCTGAGGAGTCAATTTCATACCCAACCTGTTCCCGCTACGTTTTACATCTTTTGGGAATGTTGAAAACAGCAACCCTGTGGACCCTCAACGGGGGTAACAATCAATCAAACTGCTTTAAAACAGCATTAAATATTGCTTTTTTTGTCAACCTTATAATAATATTTGTAGAATGTTTTTTTTATGGTTCAGCAACTCGTAGTCGGGTGAACCCTGCTGGATACTCTTTACAACTCTCTGTGGGCTTTAACCACACAATACTGTACAAGTTTTCAAAAGTGTTTCTGTAGTTTTGAAGGAGACAGAAGAAAAGTATTACACTTCCTATCTTGTAGGGCGACCAAAGAGCCGAAATTCTTCGGTGTTTCTTTAACAGCTGGTGTTACTTTAACATGCTAGCCTTTTTCACCATTATCACAGACAAGGTGTTACTTTAACATTGTCTGTATACTAGCCTTTTCACCATGATGCCAGAACAATGTTCGAAGCGAAATGGGTAAATTTACACCTGCGCAACCCACGTATACAGAGGCGCATCTTGCCACCAGGCAAGGCAGGCAGCCGCTTGGGGCCCCCAAGCCCCTAGATAGTGAGTAACAGCCCACACTTTACCACAGTAGTGGCGATTTTGGCTCAAATGTTCATTCTTTTGCATTTTTGCTTGGGGCCCCATCTGATCCTAGAATCGCCTCTGCACGTATATCTGCTTCGAATGAATTGAAACGTTCATGTTCAAATGTGTCTGGCCTGCAGGGCTCAAAAGTATTTTTTTCATCACCAGCCAAAATCGCTAGTAGATATTACTCTAACTTGCCAAACACACACACTCACTGGGGCAGTCATGGGTGAGCGGTTAGGGCGTCAGACTTGCATCCCAGAGGTTGCCAGTTCGACTCCCAACCTGCCAGGTTGGTGGGGGGAGTAATCAACCAGTGCTCTCCCCCCATCCTCCTCCATGACTGAGGTACCCTGAGCATGGTACCGTCCCACCGCACTGCTCCCCATGGGGCGCCACTGAGGGCTGCCCCCTTGCACGGGTGAGGCATAAATGCAATTTCGTTGTGTGCAGTGTTCACTTGTGTGCTGTGGAGTGCTGTGTCACAATGACAATGGGAGTTGGAGTTTCCCAATGGGCTTTCACTTTCACTTTTCTAATGGGTCAAAGTGGCTAGTACGTGAGTCCTCTTTTCGACCAGCCAAAAGTTTCCCCAGCAGCATCTGGCCGGTTGGCGGGTGTTAATTTAGTGCCCTGCTGGTGTTGCTTCACAACAGGCCCATTAGAATGAACGATTTGTTTGTCTGCAAGAGATAGCGAGCCTCAGACAGCTTTGCACTAGAGTGCCAACAACATTAGAATGTACAATATGTTTGTCTGTAAGAGACAGCATACTGTAGACAGCTTTGCACTGGAGTGCCTTTAACAAACAAGAGCAGACAGACACTAACGATCAACCTGTCCGGGAACATACTGCACCTGTCAAAATCTGAACAGCAATTTTCTCAGTAGCAATTTTCAAGAGCAATTTTTTTGTTGAGGTGATTTTTAAAAGATGGCATTGCACTGCAGTGGGCATTGGGTGTGGGCTGGGGTAACAAATTACAAGAGAATAGCCTACTAAAATAAGGGAGAAACCCCCAGGAGATGTGGGGGTGTTGGCAGCTATGTTTAGACGGACCTACCTATGTCATTATACCCCCACAGGGTCCCCTGGGCCTGCTGCATCCTCTCTCACACACAGGGGTGTCATTCAGGGGGGTAAAGTGAGGCCGAGTCACTAGGGCCCCGTGTACATGGGGGGCCCGGCCCACACATACAGTCTGATTTATGGAAATATATATGGCTGGGGGGAGGGGGAGGGGGGGGTCCATTGGAGCTGATTGTATAGGGCCAACAATTGTCCCACAATTTGCTGCTATGCCCCTGGTACTTGTATATGGGGCCCCCACACAGTTCGATTTATGAAACAATATGACTGGGGGGGGTCCATTGGAGCTGATTGTGTATAGGGCCCACAATTTGCTGCTACGCCCGCCCCTGCTCGCACATGCTCAGTGTGAAGCTCCCATGCAGGCAGCTGTGTAGATGACTTGACGGGGAGGCACAGAGGGAGCTGCCAGCTCCTGTCTATATCTGTCACCTGTCACTCACATGGCGGCAGGTTCCTGGACAGCACCAAGCCTCGACTATTAGAGGATGTCAGGGCACCGTAACCCCATCATGATGTATTTCAGATCCTTGTAACCCCATATGGTGTGTATTTCAGATCCTCGTAACCCATTTATGGTGTGTATTTCAGATCCTCGTAACCCATTTATGGTGTGTATTTCAGATCCTCGTAACCCATTTATGGTGTGTATTTCAGATCCTCGTAACCCATTTATGGTGTATATTTCAAACAGGTTGTACAGAGTGTGGAGAGGGCCATGCCAAAGGTCATGTATGTACAGTATGTAGGGCATTGGCCTGAAATTGAGATTCATTTGAGATTTTAAAAAATAATAATAATGCTTCCCGCCAGGTAAAATATTTCTTTGTCTATTCAACAGTGATGCACTTTCTCACTGTAATAGGAGTAAGGATGTGATTTGGTTACAGGACAGAGATGTCATAACATGAATTGCATTAAAACAACTGTAATCAAATTTGGCAAATTATGTAGCGTCTGTCTGTTGCCTTTGTATGGCCCGGGTGGGTAATGATATGGGTGCTGCTGACCAAACCTAATCAGACATGGAGGATGAGGACATCAGGGCAGCCGTGGCCTAATGGTTAGGGAGGCGAACTTAAAGGGACACTGTGTGAGATTTTTAGTTGTTTATTTCCAGAATTCATGCTGCCCATTCACTAATGTTACCTTTTTCATGAATATTTACCACCACCATGAAATTCTAAGTATTCATTATGACTGGAAAAATTGCACTTTTCATACATGAAAAGCTGGATCTTCTCCATGGTCCGCCATTTTGAATTTCCAGAAATAGTCATTTTTAGCTGCAAAAATGACTGTACTTGGACCATACTAGAAAATATTTGTTTATTAATTAGTAAACTTTCATGTAAAGATCAAATTTGGCAATAGGCAGCCCAGTTTCAATGATCAGCATAGTTGCATTTCCTGCACAGTGCACCTTTAAAGGGGCTCTAGGAGTAAAGTTTAATTAAACACTGTCCAGAGTCAGCCGATGTTTATTCGAGTCAGTAGTAAGTGAAAGATGACTCTCGTGACCACTTTCACGATCTGCTGTCAAAGAACCCCAAATGCAACTTTTGACAGAGCGGTCCGCTACCAGTGTTGTGGGAAACACTTTTCATACGAAAAATCGTACATACATACCGTATTCAGATTTGTATCAACTGCTGGCATTGCATGATGATGAAAAACATTCTCACTGCAAGTTTATTTAAACAGCATTTTTTCATGACTGAGTAGATTTTGAGACAGGCATGCCACGGGCACAGCGCAAACGACATCACCTTATATTGTGTCCCTTTAAGATTTGATCATTGTAAGTTCAAATCCCACCCTTACCTCTCCCTACACATCCATCCATGGCTTAAGTGCCCTTGAGCAAGGCACCTAACTCGACACTGTTTCTGGGACTGTAACCAATACCCTTAAATAACTGTAAGTCGCTTTGGATAAAAAGCATCAGCTGCGGTAAGTAGCCTATAATGTGATGTCATTGGCCACCTCCTACTAAACAATTGGTGGGCACCAGTGTTGTCACATGCACGATTATTATTGTATTTGTACCATAATTGTGTCCATTTTGTCCTCTGTACGATCAAAAAACATGATGTACGAAAATGTCAGAGTTGTCATTCAGTTCATTTAGATGCCTTGAAACAACAATTTGGGTCTTATACGATAATTTCCTCCCAAAAAGCCCCCAAAAGCGATAATTTTGAGGTTTTGGTTCGATAATTCAGCATTTCCCATCTGGCAACACTGGTGGGCACGTGTCACACTAGTGCAGTGTTTCTCAAACTTTTTCAGACCGAGGACCACTTTGTCCCCCCAAAAATGTTCAGGGACCACCTGTCAACAAAATTGACAGTTGACCGATGCAAATTTGACACTGCTTATTTAGATGCAGTTCGCGTACTTTTTATTCACATTATTGTGGTGAAAATATGACTTCAGCAATGTTTAGCTTTGTCATAATTTTACAAATATAGCCTACTGCTAGCTTGTTTTGGAAAAGTAGAAATCCCCTCGCGGACCACCTAAGCTCTGTCGCGGACCACCAGTGGTCCCTGGACCACACTTTGAGAATCACTGCTCTAGTGCCTCTGCATTACACCCGCTGTCACCAGGGGCGTAAAGTAAACCCCCGCAGCCCCCGCGAGGCAGGTGGGCCCATACGAGGCGGGGGGCCCACATGGGTCCTTGACTTGATGAAACGGGCCCCCTCCACATGATATCCGGCTCTTTTATTGTTCGGGGGTCCATTCTTGGTAGCTTGCAGGGGGGCCTGAAGTACTTGTATTACACCCGTTGTCACAGTTAGGGGTCTTACACACCAAGGCGGTAAAGCGTCGCGGAACGGCAGCGTTTTTTACCGGCGTCGGTGAAAATACATTGAAACCTATCTGTCCTTACACACCAACCGGCGGTAGTCGAGCGTCAGCGGCGCGGGAGCCGGCTCCGCGCCGCGCTGCATTTGAAAAATAGAACTCGAGCGTATTTTTCACGCCGGCGACCGGCGGTGTCTCATTCAAATGAATGGCAAAGTAGCATGCTAGCTTTGGCTGTGGGGAGGGTTTTGAATAGGACTGGCCGCGCACGCCGACGCTGTCAGTGTGAAAGGCAGAGAAAAACACGCCGGCCAAAACTAGCAGAAAGACCACGTTCGTCCCGGTACCGTTCCGTTCCGCCTTGGTATGTTTTGGCCCTTATTCACACCACAGCAGGTAGACAATTCTCTAGTTTAGCTCCTCTTTTAGAGATGTCCCCTCAGTTCAACTCTCTCTGTGTTATACTGTGGCGGTGATTAAGTGCTTCATTTAGTGCACTTAATATTTGCTTCTCAGAGGAAAGCAATAGGCTGTGTTTTTTGTTTTTTGTAGGCCTTATCTGCAAATGTGATAATCAGTTGAGATAATCACTAATGTTCTCTCTGCCATCAGCTCACCTCAGACCGTCTGCAGGACCTTGAGAGGAGAAACAGGCTCTGCTCTACTTCACCACATTACAGCTTCTAATGACTATTGGTAATGCTGTCGACGTCCAATCACAAACAAACGAAACACTTCAAAGTGGTTTATAAGAGGGAACTGTTAAAACTGCTCAAAAGAGAAGACAATAATTCAAGTAGTTCTTAAGCAAACACATTATTGATTTCCATATTGTCCTCACTAAACGATTTACTTTATTTAACTATTGCCATTTAAAGAAGATTCTTTTCCATTTTGAAACACAAGGCACTGTTGTCTTGTCCTTTTTCTTACTATCTCGAAGCAATCTTGTAGGCTACTATTTGTTTACCTCTAGTGCCAAGATTCAAAGACAATGTTTTTGTCAGACACAAAGCACTATTGTTTTCTCTACTTTCTCGACGTGCTGTTCCTGAAATGGGCAGAGATGATTCTTTTCAGTGGGGTGCCTTCTGTGTTCTTCAATTTGCAGCAGGTAGCTAGTTGGCTGTACAAAGGCAGCTATTCATGTGCAACACTTCACTTAACAGGCATAAAAGTGCCACTATGCATTTATAAGGCTCAGCAATGATGACGGAAACTTATGTAAACAACTGCAGCGTCATCACAACGAGAGGTCGAAGTCAATGTTCTGTAGTGTTGACTTTTTTTTTTTAACTTATGTCATGTTTTTTCATCCACAACACTTTCACCTTTATTTTCCCATGCTTCTTTTTTGTTTGTTTTTAAATAATGCTTTTGGAACTTTTTTATGAGAAAGAGTTTGTGTTCTTTGAAGAGTAGTCGAGGCAGCCAATCAAACGGGTTTTGTGGTGAGCCAATCAGACGGGCCGGTTGTGTGGTGATTGTTCCGTTCTGGCACCTTACCTCTCGGTGTCTCTTCTCTTTCAGACCTGTTTGTTTGTCAGTTAAAACGAGACAAATTGCAGTAGACAGGCGCCCAACCCGAAACTGCTGCTTTCGTGAGCGATGAGAGACACATTTCTTTGTCACATGAGCTAGGATCATTATGGAGAGAGAGAGAGAGAGAGAGAGAGAGAGAGAGAGAGAGAGAGAGAGAGAGAGAGATGGTGAGAAGGGCCTCTGTTCCAAACCAACATTTTGTTGCCTAAGAGATATTGTCTTATTTTAGCTCTGAAGTGAAGTGCCCTGGCTGAGATGTCAAACATATTCGTTGCCATTTGGACATGAGAACGACAGCAAGCAGACACACTACGTACAAGATAGCCCACTCTGAGTCTCACATTTTATGTCAACAAAATCCAAACATATCCTCCAGACTTATGGTAACTTGCGTTCAGAGCCTATCTAAATAGTGCAGGGTATAGAATCTGCATAAACCAAAGGCCTACTATGCAGTGGTGTAGTCTACGTAGGACGCAGGTATACACAGTATACCCACCTCAAAATTTCAGGGATTTCAGTATAGATACCTAAAATTGATTGATCCATTATTTAGAATAGCACAATATAGTATACCCATCTCAAACAATGCTCAAATATACAGTATACCCACCGCAAACAAGTAGACTACACCACTGCTACTATGTACTAATGATGCTGCAGTAGGCATTACAGTATGGTGGTTGTCCGCCTCAAAATCAAGATGCTGGGATCCCCAATCCTCAGTGTCCTCCAAAAAAGTTTTTAAAAACATTTTCAAAAACTATTTAAGAGTATATACGGTAAGACGCCATACCACCGGGAGGTCATAACAAGTCTAATCACTAACTTAATTAAAAATCTGGACTTACCTCCTCGAAACGTGTTTTGAAGGTCTTGAGTCACTGTGTGCTGTAATCCGCAGCACAGGGTACAGCAGCGTGAAGCCTCTAATGAGTGGCAGCAGCAACAGCAGGCAGGGCTGGAATGGGGCAAAACACCAGGTGGGGCATTTTCTTTTCTTTAAAAAAAACAAAATGTTTAGGCCTCCTTTTGCCTTTATTGGATAGGACAGGAAGCGAGTGGGAGAGAGATGGGGGAGGATCGGCAAATGACCCGGGCTGGCGTAGTAACCCAGTGCCCTACCGCTAGGCCTCGGCAGGGCCTGGCGGGGCATTTTCAATCAATACCAGTCCGGCAGGTATAGAGAGACACAACAAAGCCTGTGACAACATTTTTAGATGCGTCCTAGCTTCTCTATAAGAGAATATGTCCATCCGTCGGTCGGTCTGTTTGTCTGTATTCTTTGTCTGAAACGCATTCTCTGAATTGTAATTCCCACCCGTGTCCACAAGGCGGCAGTGCATAGACGGACGCATCTTTGTCCGACTTGTTATTCATCTATTAGGAGCCGGCCACATTGAATATTTAAATCCAACTCGGAGAGGAGAACCGATACCACAACATTGAGGAGGGGGACCAGGCCAAAATCACCACCATTGAGGGAAAGGACAAGCAAAGAGGGTGGAGTAATAAAGAGGCTTCGAAACCCGCCCACCCAATGCAAAAGTGTGTGCTCAAGTTGGGTCTCCTAAGGGGGCGTTGTCCCCTCCTTCTTCTTCTATTTTTGAGGTGTTTGCACGAGAGGTGCGCTACCGCCATCTACAGGGCTAAGGGGACTCCATTTATTCTCAACCTGAGGACTCCGAAGGTCTCCTAACCATAGGTCTCCTAAAGGGGCGCTCACCCGACGGAAAGTGGATACCAGAAATGAACTAGAATGACTTATCTCTGTCTAGAGTATCTCTGGGACAAAGCCAAAATCATCAACAGTCCACCGGGCAAATGCCCTGCATGCCTTATGGGCAGTTCAGCCATGGCAGCAGCAGCAGCAGCAGCAGGAGTAGGGCTAGCCTGCCATCCATCAACGTCAATCACTCACGCAGGTGATTGACAGGAGGAGGCCGGCTGGGCTGGCAGGAAGGAAGGAAGGACTGGCAGGCACACAGCACAGGCACGCAACGCAGACTCTAACAGTGATGAATGGATAAACAAATTAATGAATGACGTGGATATATTGGACTCAGTGAGTTGGAGTTCCTTTTGAACAAAATTTACACAACAAGCAACTAAAGGACAGATAGAGGCGTATAATTTACATTAAATATACAGTATGACTCAGAGTACAGATGTAAGACCTTAACCATGTCTGATTTTTTTTTTTAAATGATTGGTTTACGTAACCGTATCACTCTTCAGTTGAAATGTTTGAGTTATGTTTGTTTGTACTTGATATTAATATTGAAATTGCTATCTGATGGAGAGATTACATGGAAATTATGATGGGCAAACACTCAATCTTGCAATATTCATGAAAATGGACTTAAGGGGTATTTTTTGGTTTGTTTGTATCTGAGCACTTGAAATGATGAGTCATGTGTGCTGTGGATTGTATTGTGAATAGAAATCAGCTTTGTTTTCCCACAGCAATCAGGGCCAAGAAACCCGTGATGGGCATGTAATGTTTCATTGTTGTTGTTGACATGACCATGACTGCGTATTTGCACTGCTTTTTTCCTGCCTCTGCCTCCCTTTTCAAATGAAAGCCAAACAAAGAGAGAAAAACTCCCTTGAGCTCATAGTGCATTCAAACAACTGTATTCTGTTTTGGCCCTGACAGTAAACACAAAAAATTCAGACTCTGGGACCAAATACACTGTAGAGCACTGTTTCCCAACCAGGGGTACGTGTACCACTAGGAGTACACGAGCACACTGCGGGGGGTACTTGGAAAAATGGTAATTTTAACAAATGTATGGAGCTTAGTTACATTGGGATAGAGAACTTGACTTGGGGGGGTACTCATGGCACAACGAAAATGCGTAGGGGTACACAAGACAAAAAAGGTTGAGAAACACTGCTGTAGAGGATGTTAAATTGACTCTCTAAATGTTGAATTAACACTGCAGTATTTCCAGTGTAGTCCAGGGGGGTAAAGTGTGACTGAGTCACCAAGGGCCACATGTATAGGTGTATAGGGGCTCATACAGAGACAGATTTATGTAGATGGTATACCGTATGTTCAAATGAAAGCAACAACAACAACAATCTCCATGGAGCTCATGTTGCATTCAAACAACTGTATTCTGTTTTGGCCCCGGCAAGCAGTGCTACATAGTAAACATAAAATGCAGAGACCACTCTGGAACTAAATAGTGTTTCCCAACCATTTTTGACTCGCGTACCCCCTAAGCCTTTTTCTTTTACCATGAGTACCCCCTATCCCATGCTCTCTCTATATATTCCTTTATCCCAGTATGACCATACTCTATTCAATTGTCATCACATTTTTCCGCATACCCCCTGAGGTGTGCTCGCGTACCCCTAGTGGTACACGTACCCCTGGTTGGGAAACACTGCTGTATAAGATGCCAAATCAACTCTCGAAGTGTTGAATTTGCACTGCAGTTTTGCCTGTGTAGTAGAGCATCAGAAATGAATTCACCATGTTGGGGGTGTGGTCCAGGCGGGTAAAGTGTGACTGAGGGGGGACTGACTGGGTCATACAGAGACCAATTTATGTAGATAGTATATGTTCAAATGATAGCAACAACAACAAAAATCTCCATGGAGCTCATGTTGCATTCAAATAACTGTGTTCTATTTTGGCCCCGGCAAAGACTGTTACATAGTAAACAAAAAAAAATGCAGAGACCACTCTTGGACCAAAATACACAGAAGATAGAAGTGTCAAATCAACTCTCGAAGTGTTGTATATAAACAGCCCTTGTTGAATTTGCACTGCAGTTTTGCCTGTGTAGTAGAGCATCAGAAATGAATTCACCATGTTATGCAACGCGGCCCCATCTGCCAGCAGAACCAGACAGCGATGTTGGTTCAACTCAGGCTCCCTCGTCGCTACGGCGCTGCACATCAGAGCAAGGTAATGGAAATAAAGGGGAAAAAAGCCCATTTGTTGGTTGTGTCCTACTTGGAACAACAAGAACCGGTATAGTACTTGCCAGCCCATAGGGCCCTATAGTGAACCCAGAAATGATTGCTACCCCAATTTTTTTTTTAAGCATAATTCAGGGGCGTAGGCAGAAATAATAAAACAGGTGGGCCCAGAAAAAATCGGACGGGCCCAACCCGAAATTGTGTAGGTAGATATTATAATTCCGCGCTCAAAAATGATAGGCCTACTTTGAAATTGAAATCATAGAAATCACAGAAGATGAACCAGACTTTTGACAAAATGATTAATTATCGCTCAGTGCTATGCCATTAATTATAATTATGCAATGTAATATAATGTAATGTAATATGCAATGTGGACCCATCTGCCAGCAGAACCAGACAGCGATGTTGGTTCAACTCAGACTCCCTCGCCGCCACAGCGCTGCACATCAGAGCAAGGTAATAGAAAAGGGGGAAAAAGCCCATTTGTTGGTTGTGTCCTATTTGAAACAACAAGAACAGGTAAGAGGAAAGGTATTCAATGTTCACCTCTTCAACTCAATTAGGTGTAAATGTTCACCTTATGCTGTATATTTCCCCACCCAAACACATACTGTATGTGTGTGACTATATACTTTAACACACACACACACACACACACACACACACACACACACACACACACACACACACACACACACACACACACACACACACACACACACACACACACACACACACACACACACACACACACACACACACACACACACACACACACACACACACACACACACACACACACACACGACGCCACACAACATTACACTACACTACACTTCACTGACACTACCTCGGCGACGGCGAGCATGAAGAAGCTGTCACACTTAACGAAAGTTCCCGTTTAAGGCGCACGCAGCATATGGGCGCAGTGGTGCGTACTGATGCTATTTACGCACCCCACCACAGCCAATGAGGACTGCTGATGAATGGCTGTCTATGGTCCATTACACCCACTTCTCTCTCTGCAGTCGGGGTTAATATGGAATAAGCTAGTATACTGACATAACCAGGGGTGCTGACAGGACGGGGGGACAAAGGGGACAGCTGTCCTGGGCCCGGGGAGACAGGGGGGTTAATATGGAATAAGCCATACTGACAACCAGGGGTGCCGCCAGGGCAGGGGGACAAAGGGGACAGGTGTCCCGGGGGGGGCCCAGAATTTGGTCCTCATTACATTACATCTATTATCCGAGACTGGCTGGGAGACGGGCCTTTTCAGATGACTTTTTCCTGGGCCCAGTCCAAAGCTACCAGCGGCCCTGCTGCCAACCCACCACACTACACCACCACCTCAAATCATTACTATTCTATTTACAGTAAGGAGCCTTCAGATGCGCACTGTGCTCCATCATTGCACGTGTCATTGGATCTTACGTGTACGTAATCAAATTTAAGCACACATCATAATTTGGTGAAATCTGATGGAGAAATAAATGCCCTTCTTCGTCTTCCGTAAAAAGCTACCTACACATCATCCTGTATTATAGAGCATAATTCCATTTGAAGATAAAAAATATATAAATGTATAAGCCCCAATGGTTATTGGAAGCCTTTTCTTTTTAACTTATTGTGTTTAAAAATCACATTCAATTTAAAAGCAGTAAAGCACTTACGCACATTGAGGCCAAGACCAGACATTTATATTCGTGTTCATTTATATGTGCTGTCTTTAAACATGTACCCACCACTACACCACCACCTCAACCCATTACTGTTCTATTTACAGTAAGGAGCCTTCAGACGAGGACTGTGCTTCATCATTACACGTGTCATTGGATCTTACGTGTACGAAATCAAATTTAAGCACACATCTTTGTTGAAATCTGATGAAGAAATAAGTGCCCTTCGTCTTTCGTAAAAAGCTTCCTACAAATCACCCTTTCTGTAGAGCATAAATTCATATAAATGTAAGAATATAAATGTATAAACCTCCATGGTTCTCAGAAGCTTTTTTCTTTTTTATTTCATTGTGTAGTGTTTAAAAAATGCATTCAGTTTAAAAGCGGT
>NC_085880.1:45703146-45715646 GCF_034702125.1 Engraulis encrasicolus | reverse complement strand
GTGCATTGCGAAATTATGAAGCATTCTAGTTCGAAAATTCTAACTGGAATGCTTTGAGCGACGTGAGCATGCGCGCAGCGCGCTGCACAGGGGAACAAAGGACCCTTTTTTGAAAAAAGGGTTCTATGTTCCCCACTGCTTCAAAGTAGACTGCTGCCACATGGCAAAGTGCAGGTTGCAACTGTGACAGGTTAGGTTTAGGGATAGTTTTGGTCAAGGCACAAATTGAAAACTCAGAAACATTGCATTACGACAGGTTAGGTTTAGGAATGGTTTTGGGAAGGACACAATTTGAAAACTTGGAAACATACAATGCGGGGAACATAGGACCCAGGGAACATAGGTACGCTCCCTACAGCTCGACACAGCATGACTCAGCCGCCACTTTTTGCTTTTTGATTTGGCACACACAGCTCAATCATAAAGCAAAAAGTGGTGGCGGAGTCATGTGGTGTCGAGCTGTAGGCCAATCCAGAAAACCTGCAGTGGAAAAGAGCTTAACGGGGTCAGTTGTCCC
The DNA here is from genome assembly GCF_034702125.1 of Engraulis encrasicolus. NCBI lineage: Eukaryota > Metazoa > Chordata > Actinopteri > Clupeiformes > Engraulidae > Engraulis > Engraulis encrasicolus. The sequence continues at coordinate 45,715,129 of NC_085880.1, read as the reverse complement.
GGTCCCGGGGCAGAACTGGGTCCCCATTACATTGTGTACCTGGGCAAAGCTGTCAGCAGCTCTGGCCAGAACGGAGGTGATGAATATGTGTTTGCTGCCCGCTAGCTTTATAGTAGGTCATAGTGCCAGTCTAAGGCTGTGTTTTCCGCCTTTTGGCTTTATAGTTGGTCACAGTGCCTCTCTAAGGCTGGGTTTGCCACCTTTTGGCTTTATAGGTCACAGTGCCTCTCTAAGGCTGGGTTTGCTGCCTTTTGGCTTTACAGTAGGTCATGTAGTACCTCTCTTAGGCTGCGTTTGCTGGCGGTCCAGTGACTGAGAGTGGTGGCGGCACATCCGTCACGGTTCTGCTTGCGTCCGTTTGGCATGTGGCAGTGAGGTGGCACAGTACGAGTTGTTGGCACAGGTCTCTGGTGGATGGCACTAGTCCCTGGCGCATGGTATGCCATGAGACGTTGCACATTGGGTTGCCAGATCTAATTGAAAGATCGATTCATCCTATAAACAAAAGTATGGTTCTGTATTGAGCTGAAACGGGACAGACTGAAGTTAAAATGCAGGAAATTGCATCTAAGACATACAACATTTTCAGGGTGAGGGCCCCCACACCCCCTTGTGAGAATGACGTGTACCTTTTTTTTCTTCCCACAGAGAGTTGGCAACCCTATTGCCGTAGGCAGGGCTCTTATAAATGCCACAAGTGGTTGGCACAGTTCCATCAGACTGTAGATGGCACATGGCTCTTGTGAAATGCAAACCCATAGTAGTGGATGGCACAAACTACACATGATTGGCGCAGGGCCATGGATGGGGGGTGATGACGTATATACACACATGCATATACATGACTGGAACAGGTCCACACAGGTGTACGTGGTTGGCACACGTCCATAGGGAATGGCACAAGGTCTACGTGGTTGGAACACAGGGCACAGGGCTCGTGTGAGACGCAAGCCCTTAGTAGTGGATGGCACAAACTACACATGATGGGCACCGGGCCATGGATGGGGGGATGGCATGCATGCATGTACATGGCTGGAACAGGTCCATAGTGGATGAGGATGGCACAGGTGTACATGGCTGGAACAGGTCCATAGTGGATGAGGATGGCACAGGTGTACATGGCTGGAACATGTCCATAGGGAATGGCACAAGGTGTACATGATTGGAACATGTCCACAAGCTATACATGGTTGGAGTGGGTCGCTACTGAATGGTGTAAGCTGACTGTACATGGTTAGAATAGGCCCATTGTTGGTAGCACAAGTATGCAGGGCATGGTGCAGGGCTGTAGTAGATAAAACAATCTACTGTACGGTATATGTGGTTGGCACAGACTCATATGGCCCAGAAAGGATGGCACAAGCATTCACCACACGAATGGTGCACTGTACAGTATGCTATGAGATGCTGCACATTGGGTTGCCAACCATCCCCACAAATTGGTTAACATGCAGGAAATTGCATCTAAGAAATACATTTTCTGGGGGAGGGCCCCCACACCCCTTTGTGAGAATGACGTGTACCTTTTTTTTCTTTCCACAGAGAGTTGGCAACCCTATTGCCGTAGGCAGGGCTCTTGTAAATGCCATAAGTGTTTGGCACAGTTCCATCAGACTGTAGATGGCACATGGCTCTTGTGATATTCAAACCCATAGTAGTGGATGGCACAAACTACACATGATTGGCGCAGGGCCATGGATGGGGGGTGATGACGTACATACATACATGCATATACATGGCAGGAACAGGTGCATATTAAATGGCACAAGGCGTACATGGCTGGCACCGGCTGTGGATGGCATTCATGCATGCATATACATTGCTGGAACAGGTCCACACAGGTCTATGTGGTTGGCACACGTACATAGGGAATAGCATAAGGTCTACATGATTGGAACACAGGGCACAGGGCACAGGGCTCGTGTGAGACGCAAGACCTTAGTAGTGGATGGCACAAGCTACACATGATGGGTACCGGGCCATGGATGGGGCGATGGCATACATGCATGCATATACATGGCTGGAGCAGGTCATAGAAGGCCTTGAGCCAGAAGCCAAAAATTGACCTCTCGCAATCGAACGGGTGGGCAAGTTCTAATCTGTTTTTTTGACTTCTTGGACATCTCAAGTTAACAGTTTGGCATGATAACCATTGCAAACAGGTAGCTTTTTGGTAGTTATCATGTGTTGAAATGGTGGACCAGTAAAATGGAAATGTGAAAAATCGGTATTGTGGTTCTTTGTTATTATGTAGTTTGTTGACCACACAGGGTGCTTAAATGACCCCAGGGATGCTTTCCCTTCTATCAGGACCCTACAGGAGTTGTTAGACCACACTAATAGGCTAATAGAATCACCTCAGCAATATGTGAATGACAAAATGTGATAAAATATGAAATCCGTTTTTGTTTTTATTAAGCTTATTATTATTACATTTCCCCCAACAGTAAAACAAAAACAAAAAACATAATGAACAAACACATACTAACATGTGATAACCATACTGTACATTAACATGGCATGATAACCATTGCAAACAGGTAGTTAGTGAATGATCATGCATTGAAATGGTGGACCAGTAAAACGGAAATGTGAAAACTGTATTGTTTTTTGTTATTATGCAGTTTGTTGACCACACAGGGTGCCTACATTTCCTCAGGGATGCTTTCCATTCAATCAAGACCCTAAAGAGGTTGTTAGACCATACCAATTGACCTAATGTAATCACCAAAGCAATATGTGATTGACAAAATGTGATAAAAATGACAACATATGAAATCTTTTTTTTCTTAACTTTTCCTGCAACAGCAAGAATAAATAAAGAGCATTATTTCAGTCCTCAGGATCTGACTCAGTCTAGTAAATATCTGTAAATATGTCACCATGATTATCCTCTTCATGCTGATATACACATGTTTGAAGTTTTCAGAGGGTTGTGCAGCATTTCCAGCTACTTCTCAGACATTGGCAATCCAGCAGTTTACATTGATGGCTGTACTTGCAAGACATCAGTTGTAACACTGCCTCAGGGGCTGAATATCCCCACATCCACTGTATAGTGAGATGGACATTTTCATCGTTGGCCCAGACATGGTCAAGTGGGCTTGGGATTTGTGGATGCTGCTGAAGACTTGCTTTCCAGATGCCAGACTGATAGTTGGCACACATAGTTTGCATGAGGAGGTAGTCCTCACACTACTACTACTACTACTACTACTACTACTACTAGTCCTCACATGGTGGAAATTGGCTTGATTCACACTCTCCATGCTGAGTGCAGAAAAGCTGGTAGCGGGCTGTATTTATGTTCTACGTATTTGTCGATGCTATGTAGAGTTGGCACCTAAATGCTTCACGAATAGGTCCATGGACAGTTCCCAGTCCCGTCCCAGCTCATGAAAAAACTGTTTGAAAGAGCTCTGAACTCATCGTGAGCTTTAAGGCTGAGCTTTCCACGACCTGCACATCCTTTTGTGTTTTTATGATTATTTTTGTATTTACTTTTCTATTGTAGCCCTAGCCTCTTCCCCCTTACATTAGAAAATTAGTATTTCAAGTAAAGATACTGTATACCCTATCACATAACCTCATGGCTTGGTGGTACTCACACTGGGTACAAAGTAGTTCAAGAAAACCATCATGTGGTGTACTCCGACTGTCATGTGGTGTACCCCGGCCGCCTTTAACGCCATAACGCAGTCCCTCTATTATAACAGATATTGTCATTATTTGGTGTCATTATTGTCACCAAAATGGTAATAGAGCTTGGTAAGTCCCGCCCCTTAGTTCCGCATTTCACGGGACCTAAGCTGACCATCTAACAACATGGTAGAGAGTAATTATCTTCCAATCTCAGTCATTACATGCGCTGGGCAATGTTAGCAATGTTCTTATAATGTAGTTCAGCGTTTTCAGCCAAGAGTGAATTGGCCTGTCGCCAGGCCCATTTCCAGTAAGAGGCTATCAGGGGTGGAAAGAATACTAAAACATGTAATTAAGTAGAAGTAAAATTACCTCTTTAAAAATCTACTTAAGTAAAAGTAAAAAAAAATACTTAATAAAAATGTGATTTGAGTAAAAGTTACCTTCAGTTTGCTTTTATATCGCTTTCCTTCAATAGCACCCTTCGTGACCTCTAGCTATCTCTGCACAAGTCATCTTCCAATAACCTGGCGATCGTGACAACAAAATTCTGTGTGTGCTGGTGTGGCAAAGTTGCAGGGCTAGGGTCAGCCCATTCATACAACAGCCCATTACTCTGAACTTAAGGGTCTGGATTTCATTGCGTTTGGGTCGTGGGCCTTAAATTGCAAAGACTGGGAAGCCTACCAAAGGAAATAGTCTGGTGGATTTCATTTAATTGCCAGTTGTGAGATTAAATTCATGAATAATTTTGTTAATAAACAATAATTATTGTATATATTTTAAAACAACTGTTTTCAGGCTGCGCTGGTACTCCCTCAGCTTGAGTCCTTGGTGTGTGCTCTACTATTCCCAGCCAGTTACTTGCAACTCTATTGTGTACTGACTGTGGGCTGTCGGACTAATGGTATGGGGCCGGCGGGCCCTAGATAGTCATCCAATAGATTAGTCAAAAATATATAATTAAAGTTAAATGGTAAAAACACAAAATTTCCCTTCATGTCTGACAGATTTTCCCCTTTATTTCAATTTTGCCTACCTCAGAATTTACTCAGACCTCAAGGTAGATTCAAATGTAAGTAAAATACTTTGGCCAAACTGTAATTTGGGTAGAAGTAAAATCACCTATTTTAATAACTACTTTGGACTCAGTTACTCATCAAAGTACTCAATTACAATAATTTGAGTAAATGTAATTAGTTACTTTCCATCCCTGGAGGCTATGGAACTTTTGTATGAGGTGGCGCCTTGTCAGTATACTGTACTTAAGTACTACTTATTACTACTTAAGTGTTTTTGGGAAACTCAGCCGAAGACAATATTATAAGAGTTACCAGCAGGGACAGCCAGATGAAGGTAGATAACTGAGCAGAAGGAGACAAATGCAAGCAGACTCATGCTGTCCACTGCATCTGTCAGGCACAGACACACAGCCAATGCCACACCAACACACATGCACATTATGTGTTTTCTCTGGGTTTCTGGTAATGTGTTGTCTGGCGGCAAACGCCAGACTATATCGTCTAGCAGTTCGAAAAGAACGTGCAAGGCAGCATGGGCACTCCCAGGCTAGGTAATGTGTGGAATGATAAAAATTTTAGAATAGCATAACATGTGAATCTAGAAACCATCACTTATTTTCACATAGTAAATGTACTTTCATTACCAGACACTGAAGCAGCAACTGTAAGGGAATGCAACACTTCATTTTTTTATTCTTAATAATGTAATCGTGAAACATGTAATCTGTTATTCCCCATTACTGGCCTGCTCTCTGGACTCGGAAGGCTTTGAAGGTGAGGTGATCCCTCACCCCTCCTACTTTAAGTGCAGAGCGGGTCAGTCTGTTGATTTGGGACTTTATTTTTACTATTTCCAAACACAAGTGATTGCATCATTGGCATGCACAGATCTAGGAACGGACTTGGTGGTTCTAAAGCAACAGCCCCTTTTGCCATACTGGACGAAAAAATGCCTTTTTTTAAGTTCCTTTTTTTCTTTTTTTGTCACAATGTGGTCCATATTGGCATGATCATCTATGGTAACGATTCTTGAGATCAAAAGCATGTGACAATTCAACCTTGATCTAACATAGCATAATAATAGAAGGGTGGGGACTCTAACTTATGTGACATGGGTCGTTTACGGCCCCTGATGTAATTTTAATCTTATGCAGTTTCACATGGAATATGACATGTTTTGTAAAGAACTGTTAGAAATTTAATTTGCAATACAATTAAGTTATGTTTTCAGGGGACCTAGTGAAGGTGAGTTCTGTTGTGAAGGTGTCCACCTTCAATATAGGCCTAACTGCAGGGGGAAATCCTGGTTTGTGTTCATAGTACAGCCCTTTATAAAAATTGAAGTGGCCCTCGAATGAAAACGGCTCCCCACTCCTGCTCTGGCAAGGCAACTGGAAGTTCCACATGCCCCCCATCCCCACCTTGAGCACCTGCCCCCCAAAATGTCTTTGCATGCCACTGGATTGTATAGTGTAGTACACTCTCAACAACAGCATGGTAAAAAAGTGACTTTATCCTTAGTCTATGTAAAGAGTGCAGTCTCTGCTTCATCCAATAGGTCTTTGTCTACATATCAAATTTGGGTGTGTATGTAAAATAGCTCACATTTAAGTACATTACACTTTGTGTGGATAATGAAACACAACTTTCAAGAAAACTTGTAATACAAAACCCACCTGTATTGTAATGTAGATGATAAACTGGGAAATTGTTGTATTTTTGTACCCAATCTACCAGTATTTTCTCGCTTGGGAAATAAACACTAATTTTTTAATGAAAAGTCAGTGAAAATGGGGGCCTGAACTAAATTAAGTGGGAAATCTGTGTAACGTGCCCTTTAAACTATCTAAGAATTTTGTAGAACAACTTTTCCTATAAATATATTTACCTCACAGTCATTTTTACTTTCAATTTATCAAGATATTAGCAAATTAGCCTAGGCGTTTTTAGTGTAAAATGGTTCAAATAAGAAATGCATGATAAATATGATAAAGCTACTGTTCTGCAAAGGTTATCATACCAATTCATAAACTAGACATATATATCAATATTAAAATACCAACAAGACTTTGCCCACCCTTTCGATTGCGATCGGCGGTCTGGCTCATGGACTACAGGTGTACATGGTTGGCACACATCCATAGGGAATGTCACAAGGTCTACATGGTTGGAAAACAGGGCTTGTGTGAGACGCAAGCCGTTAGTAGTGGATGGCACAAACTACACATGATGGTCACCGGCCCATGGATGGGGGGATGGCATACATACATGCATGCATATACATGGCGGGAGCAGGTGCATATTAAATGGCACAAGGCGTACATGGCTGGCAGAGGCCCTGGATGGCATTCATACATACATATACATGGTTGGAACAGGCCCATATTGGATGGCAGAGGTGTACATGGTTGGATTAGGCCCATATTGGATGGCACAGGTGTACCTGGTTGGATTAGGCCCATATTGGATGGCACAGGTGTATATGGTTGGCACATGTCCATAGTGAATGGCACAGACCAAAGACATGGAAGAAAGAGTTGGACTTATTCCATTTACCTCCGTGTTCCATTTTTACTCAAAGTTGGCGGCTCATGGAGCCTTCGACACACAGATCACCATTGAAGTAGTTCCAAAGTAGTTCCAGGAAGTGAGCATTGAACACACAAAGTGCATAAAGGTACGTAAATGTAATTAATTTTCATGTCATCTTTGCTTGGTATGTAATGGTTCTGTGTTAGTCTCTATCGAAGGAAAGCTATGTGAACCTACCTACGCAAATCATGTCACAAAACGACTTCCTGTACCCTATTTGTCACAACTCTTAAATCCATTGCTCTGGCACAGACTACACATGTTTGGCACATGTCCATATTGGATGGCATGGCTACCCATGGTTGGCACAGGCACCAATAGAATGGTTCAAGTTTAACATACATGTACGTAGTTGGAATGGGTCATTACTGAATGGCATAAGATGACCGTACATGGTTGGTACAGGCCCATTATGGTCGGTAGTACAACTATGCAGTAAATGGCACCACTATACAAATACAGGTCATTACTGAATAGCATAAGCTGAGAATGACTGTACATGGTTGGTAGAGGCTCATTTGTTTGTTTGTTCGTTTGTTTTTATTAGATCCCCATTAGTTTTTACTTTTAGCATTAGCTATTCTTCCTGGGGTCTTTCTCAATTGTTCATTTAAAATAACAAATATCAGCCACACAGCGTGGCGACAAACATAACATAGGCTACATTGTATTCTTTTTGTGGTCCTTCTAATCAACCATTAACAAATATCCATTACACAGAGTGATATTAAACATGACATACATATCTACTACATCAGAAGGGAAACAACCAAAATAAAATAAAATACAAAGAGAAAATAAATAACACAAACGATACATAGGTGTTTTCTTGAAGTTACAAGGCATACAAGACAGCTAAGAATAGCACAAGCTGAGTATGACTTTACATGGTTGGTACAGGCCCATTGTGAATAGCATGAGCGGAGTATGACTGTACATGGCTGGTACAGGCCCATCGTTGGAAGCAGAAGTATGCAGTGGATGGCACAGAGCTATAGCGGATTGCAGAGACTATAGTAGTACACTACAGTATGTGGTTGGCAGAGACTAATATGGCCCTTTTCCACTGCCCGCTTTCTACCTAGTACAGCTCGACACGTCACGACTTGGCCACCGTTTATTGCGTTTTGATTAGTCCAAATGACGTTCCGAGTATCTATAGCCTATTTTGATAGATTAGATATCTGTCGGTCTTACGTTGGTCAACTAGCCTACACAAAGCAATGCTATGTGCCAAAGACGTAACTAGGCCTACTATTACCAATCGCCTGTGCTTTTCGGCGAACAGGCCAAGGTGGGAGATGTCCGCGTTGTGTGGGTAAGCTAGCACTAACTCCCATGTCTACGGGTACACCACACACAGCCAACAATAGCGTTGTACATTTTGGTCATGACAAGTTATTGTATGACAAGCAATTCAAGGCTTACTTGTGCAGGTAGGGTGATGATAGGTCGAGTCACCTAACAATTGTTTAACATGTAATCTGCTTTTTGTGTCCTATATGACTCCTTGTCTCCCTGTTGACAGGACACAAGGGGACATCATAAGGCATCATATCTGGGCTGCTATAGGCCCAGAGGGTATGGCACAAGCACACAGTACAGTGTGCTATGATGGCCTGTGGTGAATGGCCCCCTGCCTGCACCTTGCCTGTCCATGTTTCTGGCCCATAGCCCCCAAAGCGCCTGATGCTCCACTGATGTCACAGCCAGAGCCGCTGACAGCTTTGGCCGGGCCCAAGGTAAGCGTAACGGAAGCTAACTAGGGGAGTTGGCGTGGAACGTTAGTAAACCTCCCTCCCTGAGCCTCATACAGTGTCAATGCCGTTGGGCTGAGGGACTGGTCCTTTACTCCAGCGGTATCGTACTGTGCCTCCCATTTCCAGACCGTTGTAGTGGACGAGGTCACAGGTTCGCATCCCAGAGGGGGACGAACAGGTGCAAGATGACCTCTGTCACTCACACAGTACAGTCCGCTGCGTGGGCCTGTGGTGAATGGTATGCACAGGCTACCAATGGAGTGGAGAAGCTGGCACTCTGCCTGTATGGTCCATGTTTCTGGCCCATAGCCCCCATAGCGCCTGATGGTCCACTGATGTCACAGCCAGGCCCGCTGACAGCTTTGGCCGTGGTCAAGGCAAAGTCATCTGAAAGATTCGACTCTTGGTTCAGCCAAGCAAAATGGGTCATTTCACGTGAAATCAGACGCTTTGGGACCCGACCGATCCGGATTTCAATCATACTTGGTGTGCCTTTTTAGTAGCAAGGTAGCACCCCAGAACTGCATTGGTTTGAATCTGACACTAATATTAAGGGAGAAACAGACTAGGAAAGGTTCACATTTTAGGGTAGGACACTATACATTCAGCCTTGAATATATCAGTCAGTGTTAGTCACAAAAAGATGCCTGTGGTGTTATTTGAAAGCTCTTTTCTGGCTCTACATATTACACAATCAGCTTGGAATACAACAAATGTCAGAATATGAATTATGATAAATTGAAAAATTAAAAATTGAATATCTAAAAAACCTATATTTTAAAATGGCCAGTTCCTTGTCCAAACGTAGCCGGCAATGTCATTAGCAACACCTCAAATGCTGGTGTTCGGTTCTTTATTCATTTCAGAGAGAATTTGACTCACAAATATGGCATCATACAGACCACTTACTAATAATATGGTAATACCATAGTAGCATCACATGACAAAACAAAAACAAAACAAAAATGGTCAGTTTCCATGGTCCCAGGTTTCAGAAACTAAGGCAGATGTCCATTTATACACACCAAATGATGATATGTGAATGTTTGAACATTCCTTCTCTGTGTACCTGTGTCATCTTCCCTTTACCATACTTTAAAGAGATAATCAATGGCTACACTCTCATTTTGTACTCTACCAGTGCATTTGAAGCAGCAGCTGTGTCTTTTGTAGATAATGTATAAGTATGTCCCGTTGCAGTTAGGTTCCACTACCAGAAGCACATCCTGATGATCCATGACAAGTCTATCTGGTCTGAAGGGAAAAGTGAAGGATGGAGATGGTCCATGAGGATGCAGGAAGTTCAGTTTCACCTCTCCAGTGCTCGGCATACATTCCTCAACACATGCTAGCCACCAGTTGCCATCATATACAGCTACAACATACCCTTTGATGCTTGAAAATGTAACACATTCCTTTACTGAGCTCACTCTTTCAACTCCTTCTCTGAATGCGGAAAATGGCCTAATGTCCATTGACAATGGGCAGAAGCTGTGTAGTTTTTGAGTACCTGGAATAGTTCTTGCAGATTCAAACCTCTTCAACAGGTTCTCAGCTTCATGATGGTGCATCTCATTGCCAGTTTGCCACAACAGAGATGTACCATCATGAAGCTGAGAACCTGTTGAAAAGGTTGGAATCTGCAAGAACTATTCCAGGTACTCAAAAACTACACAGCTTCTGCCCATTGTCAATGGACACAGTAGAAGTTAGGCCATTTTCAGCATTTAGAGAAGGCAGAGTTGAAAGAGTGAGCTCAGTAAAGGAATGTGTTACATTTTCAAGCATCAAAGGGTATGTTGTAGCTGTATATGATGGCAACTGGTGGCTAGCATGTGTTGAGAAATGTATGTCGAGCACTGGAGAGGTGAAACTGAACTTCCTGCATCCTCATGGACCATCTCCATCCTTCACTTTTCCCTTCAGAACAGATAGACTTGTCATGGATCATCAGGATGCGCTTCTGGTAGTGGAACCTGTAACTGCAACGGGACGTACTTATACATTATCTACAAAAGACACAGCTGCTGCTTCAAATGCACTGGTAGAGTACAAAATGAGAGTGTAGCCATTGATTATCTCTTTAAAGTACGGTATAGGGAAGATGACACAGGTACACAGAGAAGGAATGTTCAAACATTCACATATCATCATTTGGTGTGTATAAATGGACATCTGCCTTAGTTTCTGAAACCTGGGACCATGGACACGGACCATTTTTGTTTTGTTTTTGTTTTGTCATGTGATGCTACTATGGTATTACCATATTATTAGTAAGTGGTCTGTATGATGCCATATTTATGAGTCAAATTCTCTCTGAAATGAATAAAGAACCGAACACCAGCATTTGAGGTGTTGCTAATGACATTGCCGGCTACGTTTGGAACTGGCCATTTTAAAATATAGTTTTTTTAGATATTCAATTTTTAATTTTTCAATTTATCATAATTCATATTCTGAGAGTTGTTGTATTCCAAGCTGATTGTGTAATATGTAGAGCCAGAAAAGAGCTTTCAAATAACACCACAGGCATCTTTTTGTGACTAACACTGACTGATATATTCAAGGCTGAATGTATAGTGTCCTACCCTCACATGTGAACCTTTCCTAGTCTGTTTCTCCCTTAATATTAGTGTCAGATTCAAACCAATGCAGTTCTGGAGTGCTACCTTGCTACTAAAAAGGCACACCAAGTATGATTGAAATCTGGGTCGGTCGGGTCCCAAAGTGTCTGATTTCACGTGAAATGACCCAAATGTCAAAGGAGTGAAAGGAGTGACCAGTAATTTGGCACTACTGCAGCAAAGTGTGAGCTCTTATTCGCCATCTAGGGGCATAGGGGCTCCAAACGGCCGTCTGCCTGGCCTGGTGACAAGATGCGCCTCTAGGTACCCCCCCCCCCCCACACACACACACACACACACACACACACACACACACACACACACACACACACAGCTAACTCAA
>NC_085880.1:45678146-45693146 GCF_034702125.1 Engraulis encrasicolus | reverse complement strand
TCCAAAGGAGTGTGAGAACCTTTTTTCAAAAAATAAGGAAAGTCAGCACCATCTCTTTATTTGGATAAGATTCCATCAATTCCATCAACTTCCTCCTTTTGAAGTCTTCATATGATGTCTACTCCTCCCCTCACTAAAAGTCCATAACTTTTGCTTAGATCAAATAGTGATGAGAGGAACTTTTCCTTCCTTTTAAAAAAGCTGAAACGATTATGAAAATCTTTAATATGAAAGGATCGATGTAGGCTTCACAGTGTAGTTTGTGAAATTAACCAAAAGTATTAAGTGCATGCACACACGATTTTTAAAGTAGATATTGAGTTTGCCCGACGACTTTTTTCCAGATTTTTATTTTGGCCCTCTGTCAATTCGAGTTTGACACCCCTGTGAGGTAGTCTAAGACAGTGGTTCCCAACCTTTTTCTTCAGGGACCCATGGTTTTACCATTGTAAGCTTTGGTGACCCAACCGCGCGAGCGCAGGGAGTCACATGATACCCTCTGTTTCCTGCGAAAACTCATTTTAGTTATGTTATTCCTTTAGGCCTATTCGTCTTTGGTCAAATATAGAATAAATATTTACATTTACATTTTGTTGCTTCTATGCATACATAATTTAGATAAATGCTTTGTCATTTACATGTATTCAATATCGGCTATTTAAGGTAGGCCTATTTAAAATGAAACCCCTTAAAATCAAGAAGGCTTGGCGACCCCCTGTGGATCTTTGGCGGCCCACAGGTTGGGTCCCGACCCATAGGTTGGGAACCACTGGTCTACAAGACAGGAGTCACGTGGCCCCTTGATGCAAGGCACCATAAAAATCGTGTTGAGAGCGGACGTCTGAGAGCTTCCCAAAAGACCAGAGCTGTGTGTGCATCCCAATATGTGTCCTTGCCTCCTCCACTTGTGCTTGTCTCCTCGTCCCGCCTCCTGGCCCCTCCTCCGTGGAGAAAACGATAAAGTTTCCCAGCTGTCAGCCTCGCCACAACAACTTTTGAGGGACTGTTTTTCATTCACCATCCCAATTGCAAATGAGAAAAAGACTTTACAATTGAGCTTTTGCCAGATATTGAAATATAATGCTGTTGTCAGTGATGTCATCATGACGAGAAGCAAGTGGAGGAGGCAAGTGGAGGAGGCAAGGTCACATATTGGGATGCACCCTGTGTGTGTAGCTCATGGAGGGAACTTTTGGGCCACAGCACCTCGTCCACACCAGGGGCGTAGGCAGAAATAATAAAACAGGTGGGCCCAGAAAAAATCGGACGGGCCCAACCCGAAAGTGTGTAGGTAGATATTATAATTCCGCGCTCAAAAATGATAGGCCTACTTTGACATTGAAATCATAGAAATCACAGAAGATGAACCAGACTTTTGACAAAATGATTAATTATCGCTCAGTGCTATGCCATTAATTATAGTTCAATGAGGCAACATTTGACTGTCAAGTGTGAATGGGGCGGGCCTGAATGTCAAGTGGGCGGGCCCAGGCCCACCCAGGCCAACCCATGGCTACGCCTATGGTCCACACCACACATAACAATGGCCACCATATAATCTGTGCACCCTAGCACGGGGGTTCCCAAAGTTTACCATTACAAGGCCCCCCATATACCAGTAAATTCCAGCAAAGCCCCCCCCTGACATGCCACACGATTTCTTTCTCTGCACCCCCTTTGATTAGTCGATAAGCGCACCCCTAAATACATGCAACTACAACAGGAAATGTAATAAATATAGCGGCGTTCATAAATCTGCCATTTTCTTTTGGAATACTTTTCCGTTCAGCCTGATCTCTAATCCACCCCATCCCCACCACATGCACCATCTCCATCCACTCCAGACACCTCCTCCAACACCCTCCCAATCTCCTCCAAGACCCTCCCAATCTTCTCTTCCTCCCTGTATGCCCCTAACCTGACTCTCGCGCAGATGGATTGTCATCCATCTGGAATTATGATGGTAACCTTGCTGTTCTAGCCCGTGGGTGTATTCAAAAAAAGCTCGAACGTGATTGGAGAAATTAGGTAACAGTGACGTACTACTTCAACCAGTCACATCGAAGCGGCCCGTGACGTAGTTTTCAGCGACGCGAGATAGAAGCCACAACAGAGCAGTTAGCATGTTGACAGTAGTTCCAGCCCAGCTAGCATGTGTATAGTGGATCATTGTTGGCGTTTGAACGGCAAGCCGCCTGTGGTATGCCACCTGTGTCCGACATCGGACCACTGACGGTTACAAAACACACAAGGCATCGGTGGATTTTGGTTGGCAATCCGACATAGTGCACGAGTACTCTGCAGGGTCCAAACAGCGGCATGCTACCTGACAATCCATCTGCGTGAGAGCCAGGTTACATGCTACCAGCCCCTAGCACCAATGGAGGAGGACCGCCTACTCATTTGGTGCCAGCAATTCATCGTTTGCATCAGATAAATCACAACAAAGATATGGTAAGTTAGATGTCTTGAAATGGCTATATTTTCTTTTAGTGAACACATCATGGGCATGGGTTTGTCCGTTTCTGACGGGGTGATAAATATTGCAGACAAAATGGACGTCTGCTTGCCTGCACAACCAATGTGACATGTGTTGATGAATAAAACTTAATCAAGTATGTGTATTTCGCTGAAAATGATTGACCAGCGATAAAATGTTATTCAGACAAAATTGCCAGCCATATGAAAACAATGCAGCCTCAACAGCATGCAGTTGCTACTAGCATTATTGGTTGTGTTCTGGTCACCGTTAGGCATGCCAATTTACCTATGATAATACAGTAAACCGTTTACAGTCCCATACGTTTTGTATATCCTACCATGAGAGAAATATACACCAGGATTGCATTAACTACTCCCGGTGTGCACGATTAACTTCGGGTCTGATTAACTTGGATGGCATGATAAAGAGCTGTTCACGTCAGACGAGACAGGATGGGGCATCTTAAGTTCTATTATACACTTTGGAAACTGCATTACGGTTCGACGAGAGGAGCATGCCGTCGCACTTTTGCCGTTGTTATTGTGCGCGATTGTATTCTCAAACACTTCAGCTGTGGTCAATTCAAATAGTCGATTCGTGAGTGTGCTAAGCACTTCGATAAATTGTAGGTGACCATCCCTAGTTGATCGGACGACCCAAAGTTAATCGTGCTCACCGTCATAAGCTGGGACACACACACACACACACACACACGCTGTGCCATTGTTAATTGATCAATGGTGATGTCTTTTCTCGCTCTCTCTCTCTCTCTCTCTCTCTCCATTATTAGGTGACCCAAGACCCACGGTTATATAAGGTATGTCTGATTTATTACATCCATTGCTAGGTCAGAGGCAAAGAGTACATTACTGAAGCAAGCAAAGCCGTATTGTTAAGGGGTGTAAAACCCATTTGTGTAAACAATTAGTTTTTTTCATCAGGGTGGGGATGTGAAATGACTGAGAACCTATTATCAAGGTAAATAGGACCCTTGCTGACCTCACCTGTACCTGTGGCCTTGGAAGGTATCCAATGTTACAGGTTTGAATTCTTAGTAAGAGTAACTGAAAAGTATATGTGCTGTCCTGCACCACTATCCACCTAAACCTACATTAATTTCTCAAGAGACTGTACTCCTCATAACATTACAGTTGACAGACGCTTTTGATCAAAGTGATGTACAAGGGCAGTAATGCAACATGTGGGTGGAAAATACTCTGTACACAGAGCATACCCTGTTGTTAATGAACTTTAAGTCACCTAGAAATATTTTAAAATGTGTTGCAATCAATTCCCGTGTTGTTTTTGTTCAAAACCTTGTATGTAGCCACAATTGTCACACATAACCTTCTGAAATGTTTGTCTAATATACTTCTATACTTCCTTTGTCTGTGTCTGGCGCCAGGAGGTGTATGAAGAAACGACAGCATAGAGGACCCAGCACATCCCCTCACAGATTCCATGCCTTTCAAAATATTAGAACAAGATTTCAAGGCATTTTCCTTAAAGAACTTGCAACATTTCAGGAGTGCGTCACCATTTGGGTTTTCATTTTGTACAATACATCACCTAACACCAAGAACGCTACATTTTGTAAGCTATGTTTCTTGCATCGCCAGTAACCAATATTTAAAAGAAAAAAGAATGTGTATATATAAATTGATATCTTATTTGTCATTATTTACACTTTCATTACTGTACATTGAAAAAAATTAGACAGTTTTCTTTTCACAATAAAATTGTATTTACATATGTTCCAATTACTTGTGTACACCATTATTTACACCATTTGTTCAATATTCGATTCGATATTGTGACAAGATTCCACTTCTTTGTTCCTAATGGATGATGGTTAGATTCTGAACTAATGCTGTGTTACATGTTCCATTATGTCTATGAATCTGTCATTAGGGAGAGTCAGTCACAAAAAGCCTCGCTCACAACCAGTAGCATGAAGTACCTTAAAACCATAGGTTGTTTTGTAACTGATGTCAAATGTAAGGACTGTTGTTGACTGCTGCCTCATTAGGCTTTGTCCCAAACCCAGAGCAGACAGTCTCGTTAATGAAAGTGGCACATCTGGTATTTAAGTACACATGCTCTGTACAGCTGTTAGCAGACCATGATAACATTTCCAACTCTTCAGTAATGTCTAGATCTTGGTGGGGTAGTGTAGTGTAGATTCTATACACATGTGGTTGTACAGGCGCATTTTGAAACAGGCTCAACACAGAAGACCAAAGAAATGGAATTGTGGTAGGTGCAACACGTATGACCTGGCTGGCTCCAAACTTGTGGTGCGCATGCTCTGTGCCAGCCATTACTGAACTCACTGTCTTGTCTACCTAGAGTGTTCATTTGATGGTTTACAACAGTACAAGTGAGGGAAGAGCCTTATTCAATTTCCACTGTACATGTGTAGCAGCTGGATGACCCGGTCTGTGATGACAATCCCAGCAGACGCTGCCAACGCCATGACTTGCCTACCTGAAAACAACACACAATGTTAAAATAGAATCGGCAAACAAGGCAACTGTAATTCTAAAGACTCTGTAGGCCTAGTATCTGCATTTTAATTCATACCTATTTAAGGCTAAGACCTGAACAGCAGTAGGCTACTATTACTTAGTTTTAAATTTACTGCTGACCGAAAGGGAGACTTGGGGTCCTTGCCAGTAGCTGGTGAGTGACAGGCCTCACCCTGTTTTTATTCCAGTACCCTCTTGTGTAAATTCTGTTTCCACACGAAGTAGGTCTCTTAACCATGCAAAATCTGTGATTACTTTAGTCTTTACCATCGAAACAGGTTAACAACTAGGGCAGAAAGTGAAAAGGGGAAGCCCACAGACCTATATCAATATGTATAGGTCTGTGGGGAAGCCATCCTGGTGAGTTTGAAGTCAGAATGTCGTCGTGAAATAAACATTCCATCTCTCACATGCCGACGTTTTGGGACATGCTGCATTGGCAGCGATCACGGGGATAGTACATTTAATTTAACACGAACTTAGCATAAACAAATTGGTCTGAATGTGACATCTTGGCATACTATTATGATCAACAGCACTCAGTCACCATAGCATGCGAGGTCTGGAAATGAGGCTTGTACAATATTGAATTACCGGCATTATGGGGGCATTCACAGTTGTAGCCTACCATGTCAGTCATTGTTTCACACACGTTAGAAACAACCAAGAGGTTTTCACTCACCATTTATATGTGGCATGGACCTCTCGACTAAAATCCCCACTTAAAGTTGGTCTTGTAAACAGTTGAGGACTGAACATCGCTGCGCTCTGCTCATTCTCCTTCAGTGGATCATTGGAAGAAGAGCGAGAACGTTCTTGCCACCAACTAATTCCTTGTTTTCTGTTCCTCTTTCAAAGAATGAATGTTTGGTAGTTTTGATAACACTTGAAATCGCGGAGTTCATACAGTATGCAGGCCGCCGTTGTTGTGCTAGCCACTGACTGTGGGGTGTGCTAGCAGCACTACAGTGTTGTCGCGCAAGATGCTACGTCATACCCGTCAACACCTCACTCCACGATGATTGACATTGACATTATCCAATGGTCGGGGCACGTTTATTTTCTACTCGAGGACTTCGGGCTCGACAAGGCTGAACCAGACCCCTGTGCGAGCTCACGAAGTGTAACGAAGATGCACGAAGCACTAGGGGTCTCGCGAGAGCCAGGCTAGTATGCCCCCTCCACCTCCCTCCCAATCTCCTCCACCTCCCTCCCAATCTCCTCCACCTCCCTCCCAATCTTCTCTTCCTCCCTGTATGCCCCCTCCACCTCCCTGTCTGCCTCCTCCACCTCCTCCACCTACCCATCTGCTTCCTACTCCTCCTCCCTGTCTCCCTCCTCCACCTCCTCGTTCCTGAACATTAACAAGGGCAGCGTGTCGAGAATCATTTGCTGTTTAAGGGCCTCGCCCTTGTGAATAAAACATCCCAGGTGTGCGATGGTATGGTGTCTCTCTCTCTCTCTCTCTCTCTCTCTCTCTCTCTCTCTCTCTCTCTCTCTCACACACACACACACACACACACACACACACACACACACACACACACACACACACACACACATTTTGAGCTATCCCCCTCAGTGTTTCTTTCTCTCTCTCTCTCTCTCTCTCTCTCTCTCTCTCTATCTATCTATCTATCTATCTATCTATCCATCTATCTATCTATCTATCTATCTATCACACACATTCACATGTTGAGCTCTCTCCCCCTCAGTGTTTCTCTTCTCTCTCTCTCTCTTTCTCCTTCTCTCTCTCTTTTTCTCTCTCTTTCTCTCTCTCTTTTTCTCTCTCTTTCTCTCTCTCTCTCTCTCTCTCTCTCTCTCTCTCTCTCTCTCTCTCTCTCTCTCTCTCTCTCTCTCTCTCTCTCTCTCTCTCGTCCTTCTCTCCCTCCATCTGCACTCCTAATATGTTGGCGGGCGGGAGGCAGCCCACCCTGGGCAGCATCCATCAGTCCTCTCGGAGCTATAGCTAGTGGAGCTATCGTGATTAAAAACACTGGGGAGAAATAAGGTGCTTGTTTTCGCAAAGCCTCCACTCCAAGGAGTGCTTGGAGAAGTAGGGAAAAAAGAAAAACAATCGAAAGAAAAGAAGGAGAAGAGGAAGGGGAGGGAGAATGGAAAAAAAATCCTGGGAGTTGATATTTGCTCTGGTGTGTGTGGGTTCCCCAAACATATTAGTGTAATAAAATACAATAAAGTGGTATGGGGCGAGGTTAGAAACGCATCAGTATTGTGTGTGTGTGTGTGTGTGTGTGTGTGTGTCTGCGTGCACACGCGTAAAAGAAAGATACAGAGAAAATGTGTGTGTGGGGAGACGAAGATGGGGAGAGAGAGAGAATGTGTGATTGTGTGTGTGCGTGCACGTCTGTGTGTGTGCTTGTGTGTGTGTGCGTGCGTGCGTGCGTGCGTACGTGCGTGCGTGCGAGCATGTGTGTGTGCGTGCATGCATGTGTGTGTGTGTGTGATTGGGTGGTGGGTGGTTGTGTGTGTGTGCGTGCGTGCGTGTGTGTCTGTGTTTGTGTGTGTGTGATTGGGTGGTGGGTGGTTGTGTGTGTGTGCGTGCGTGCGTGTGTTTGTGTGTGTGAGATTGGGTGGTGGGTGGTTGTGATTTACTGTGTGTCTGGCAGGCTGGCGTCTCCAGAGTCTCTTGATGAAGAGGTCTTTGTCTCTCATCTTTATAAACACGCCAGCTCAGATGCAGCCATCCCCTCTAATGCACACCCAGCCCAGATGCATCCATCCCTTCTAATGCACACCCAGCCCAGATGCATCCATCCCTTCTAATGCACACCCAGCCCAGATGCATCCATCCCTTCTAATGCACACCCAGCTCTTGCAGCTCTATCAGTCCCTATTTACACATTACGGAGACTTGCTTTTTTACTTGTGTAAATCACACTTTCTCTAAAGTAACGTACTGTATACTATACGTACATTGCCTTATATTTAAAGGGACACTGTGCAGGAAATGGTCAAAAAGGGTACTGCAACTATGCTGCTCATTGAAACTGGGCTGCCAATTGCCAAATTTGATCTTTACATGAAAGTTTTCTAAGTAATAAACAAATATTTTCTAGTATGGTCCAAGTACAGTCATTATTGCAGCTAAAAATGTCTATTTTTGGAAATTCAAAATGGCGGACCATGGAGAAGATCCCCCTTTTCATGCATGAAAAGTGCAATTTTCCCAGTCATAATGAGTACTTAGAATTTGATGATGGTGGTAAGTATTCATGAAAAAGGTAACAATAGAGAATGGTCAGCATGAATTCTGGAAATAAACAACTAAAAATCTCACACAGTGTCCCTTTAAGCTTAGGCCTACACACAGCCTTGGATTGAACTCAACGGCCATCTGTGCTACCCTGCCTTACAGTTGAATTGAGAAAAATACTAAGAGTCAACAGAGTTGATTTTTGAGAAGGGTGACCTGGGGTGGAAATGATGATGGTGGTGGTGGTAGTGGTAATGGCGAAGGTGGAGGTGGAAGAGGAGGTGGAGGAAGGTGGTGAGGTGGTGGTAGTAGTGGTGGAGAAATCGAAAGGGGTTCTGCAGGGACTTTCATTTTTTTCTTCTTCTTTTCTTCTTCTTCTTCTTCTTCTTCTTCTTCTATCATGGCACATTGCAAGGTCTGGATGAGATGTAATCTTCGTCAGTGTGACAGTGTGAAGTCTTGTTTGGGTTTTGGATGCCTTGCCGGGGTGTGTACTGCATTGCAGTGACTTATCTGGAGATGTGAGGGATGACGTGCCAAGCCAGCATGACATGGTGGGTAAATTGGCACCGCCAGACTGTGGCACCCTCAGTGATGGGCAAAACACACCCATATATTCAGTGCCAATCCCCCTCCAACCAGCAAGTCAAACAAACTACAAACATTGAGGGACAAAAATACATATCCACTTCTCAAAGATGTCAGCAATGTAAACAATGAGGTGTAGACTAAACAACACCATGCATTTTTTTCATTTAGCCACATACCATCTTTGAAAGAGGCAATGCCAATATAACTACACTTCAAACAAAAGTTAATGTGCAGTTTTTCAACCATTAACCTGTCCGATTCAACTCTATGTACGTTTAAGAATGATGATTGCTGAGTAATGTGCAACTAACTATTCCTATCACTGTGCATTGCCATTGCTGTGATGACATCGAGATTTTCAATGGGACAAAGTCGATTTACTTCGATTTTTCCCCAGCTCTCGACTCCCCTTCAACAGGCGTTCCAATGCATTTCAGCAAGTAGGAGGTCAGAAACATCCCATTTCCCACCGTTGGGAGATGTGGCATAAGACACTAAGGTCAAGCAGGAGGAGGAGGAGGAGCAGGAGGAGGGTATGTGTGAAACATAGGGACGGAGATGGAGAGGGCATGTGGCATCTGTGTGTGTGTGTGTGTGTGTGTGTGTGTGTGTGTGTGTGTGTGTGTGTGTGTGTGTGTGTGTGTGTGTGTGTGTGTGTGTGTGTGTGTGTGTGTGTGTGTTTGTGTGTGTGTGTGTGTGTGTGTGTGTCTGTCTGTGTGTGTGTGTGTGTGTGTGTGCGTGTGTGTAAATGCATGTGCGTGTGTGTGTGTAGAGCAGATATTTCAGGTTTCTGCCACCATCAGTGCTCTCTGGTGCTCTCAAACGTCAAGGACATATTCAGTCTTGCGGACTGCACTGGGGAACCTCACATGCGTAATTGATTCCCAATTAAACAGGCGGTCGATACACAAAACAAAACACTCTGGTCATAAAATATCAGTTTGCCTACCAGGATCTGTTTTATTTAGCTGCGAATTAAAAAATTAATTGCTCAGTGCTCCGTTCAACAAGCGTCTAGAAAGAGGGGAAAGTTTGGCTTTTAAAGTAAATGAAGCATGCTGTTAAGCTAATGTGCCCTCGGCCGCGTCCCGATTTTGTGTGTGTGTGTGTGTGTGTGTGTGTGTGTGTGTGTGTGTGTGTGTGTGTGTGTGTGTGTGTGTGTGTGTGTGTGTGTGTGTGTGTGTGTGTGTGTGTGTGTGTGTGTGTGTGATGTGCCCTCTTTTATCTCCCACTTAAGAGCTACATGACCTGTAGACGCGGCTGCCAATGTTTAACGCTTTTCTTCTCTTTTCGACGCCTTTCAGCCAAGGAGCACTTCTACCCAAGTGTCAAAAGTAAAAGCAAAAGTAAACTCATAGTTTAAGTACAACACTAGCTCATGATATTATATATACTAGCTGTTAGCAAAATGAAAAAAATGGTCCAATAAGATTGCTAGATCTTTCATTACACGTATAGTTTGTCCGCTAATATTGCTAGAAATCCACAGGACAGCAAATGCATCTATTAACCAGAAGCACTCAGAGAGTGCAGACCCACGCCAAGGAAGCTGCTTGATAGAACATTAGAATATGATACACCCTAAGTGTTTCTGCCTTCTTTTTGTGGAGTCCCCGCAATTCAATTTCTGGTCACTATGGGCGTCTAGATATATAGGCCAGCAGCGTTGAGGAATCTTTTAAAAAGTTCTGATTCCGGTTCCTGATCCGGATCACCAGAATTTAATCACTTGTTCCTTGGGTCATTATCAACAACTCCTCAGTTTCGTCCACATCTGTTGATTAGCTTTTGAGTTATGCTGACAAACAGACAGACAGACAAACAGACAGACAGACAAACCAACGCAACCGAAAACATAACCTCCTTGGCGGAGGTAATCATACAAGTGAGTACTGTTATTAATCAATTTACATGATTATGTTAGCTGTTAGCTATTAACCTGTGGATTTACCATATTTATGCAATGTCCTTTTTGTCCATGACCCCCTTCAATACCTCCGTGACCCCCCTAGGTAACCACTGGGAACCACGGATGTACAGTACTGTATATCACGAAAGTGAGTACACCCCTCACAGTTTTCTCCATACTGTAGGATTGCATTCAAATCTCACACCGCCAGGTGCACACTCAAAATGTAAAAGTTCAATGTAAAGAAAGTTTTGAAAAGCACACTGACGACCTCCCTTTTAATCCCCTCTCATTTCGAGACGATTCGAGCCAACACAGCCCCTTCTCTACCGGATTTTCATCTGGGGTGTACTCACTTTTGTGAGTACATGTTCAAACATTAATGGCTTTATTTGTTTTTTTTCTGAGTGAACAAGAAATTTAAGCGGTTAAATATGTTGTTAAAATGTAACTAATCATTGTGTCAAAGTGACATTTCTGTGATGCTTTCCTATGAGAAGATATACTCACAAATCTGAAAAACTGTGAGGGGTGTACTCACTTTTGTGATATAATGTAGTGTGTCCTCAAAGCCATGGCCGTGACTACCATTGAGGACACAGAGGTCATCTTGGCAACTTTTATTGTTCAAATATGAACTAGCTACATTTAATTAAAAGCTTTTAAATGAAGACGAAGTGTGCCTTGGATTTCATCATGCGTGACTCATGTCCTCAGTATTTTTTTTTCCAGAAACGTCAAATTTATGTATGATGAAAATCAGATAACGATTCTGTATACATTATCCTCAAGACAGTGATTAATGAAACCGAACTCAAGAGTTTGACTGAAGAGTGTGAAGAATTATAAATGTGCAGTATGCAGTAGGCCAGTGGTTCTTAACCTGGGGTGCGGGCACCCCCTGGGGTGCGCCAGAGATTTCAGGGGGTGCACGGAACTTAGTTTGTGTTGAGGTTGTGACCAAAACTCAGCTTGTGAACATTATAATTAGTCCAAATCAAAGTCAAACTAATGCATGTTTTGGTCCCCATGTAAAGGCATTATGATATTGTTTAGTGTCTTAAGCAAGAATCATTGCAATTAATCACTAAAAATAATTTTTAGTACCTATACAAGTGTAGAAATTTGGGGTGGGGGTGCACAGCTTGTCTTTGGCACAGGTAAGGGGGTGAATTAAGAAAAAAGGTTAAGAACCACTGTACTAGGCTACAGCACACAGTATTCCACCCCAGTCTCGTTACGGCCCTGCTCAAAACCTCCATGCTAGTGAATGTTGAACCACTTAAATCTCATCCTTTTACAGCAGCACTAAATATTTTCTTTTACTTTGAAATAATGTGGTTCATCACATGGCACATGCGAAAGGCACTTTACATTGCTCTGTGAAAGGCACTTCAGACTTCATTTCCCTGTTATGTCCTCTAAGGGCTGTGAATGCATTACTGTAAGTAAGTCTGTAGGGATAGTGCGTGGCCTTTCTGCATGTCATTCTCTAGCAGCGAAAATCGTGCTTCCAGCTTGAAGGTCGACTGCATCTGAAAGCTACTGTACTGTACTAAATATTGTGTTAAATAACAGCATGAAAATAGTGTCCTCAGAAGTCTGTGCAAGCGCTCTTTCATCTAGGAATAAAAGCGCGTAAGTTTTATTGCTAACCAGTTAGAAACTTGGTATGTTGCCCATGAGAAATTGCTTTGCAACCAACAGAGTTCAAATTAAAAGGAATTGTTAAAAAATAAAAAGGGAAACTCAGTTTCCTTCCAACACAGGTAACTTATCTGAGTAAGCAGTAGACCTGTGTACTTGTCTTATGATCAGCTGACGCTGTACTGGTTGGATCAAGGTTGTGGTCAGAGAGAGTAGAGAGAGAGAGGTTCCATTGGCCCATTGTTTCCGGGTTCTATTATTGCAAGGGGGAGGGGGGAAATCCCCCTTTAGGCAGACCTGGGCAGACCTAAGGATTGTTCTATTCATTCTAGGACCATTATGACACGCCCCTTTAGGCAGACCGGAACCTGGTCATGTTAGGTGCCCATAGCAACCTATTACATTGGCATATCTCTATATACTTAAAGAATCTCTGGTTGTGGTGGTAACAGCACAGTCTATCTACAATAGCCTTACCTCATGAGGTACAATGGAGTAAATGGTGTAACAGCTATATGATATGATGTGCTGGTGTTATACTTACACCGAATATTTACTTTTACTATTACTTTTGACACCTCTGAGGTGCATTTGTCGAAACCATAGTTGCTAACAACATTAGCTACTTTGTTGTTTGCAATGCAATTTCCCGTTGGCAACTACCCAAGTTGCACCATTTACTCATGAACAACATTAGCTACTTTGTTGTTTGCAATGCAATTTCCCGTTGGCAACTACCCAAGTTGTTACTGTAACTGGCTAACAACTACGGTTTTGAGAAACACACTCCAGGTTAGCAACTGGATTTCTGGACCGCGTAAACTCTCTGAGATGTCCTCGAAAGCCCCTTTTTTTCACCACTGGGCCACTAAAACCAGCTTATCTAGCACCACAGCATCCTCGCCTGCAGTCACCCCTGGCCTGGCCGTAGTGTGTGTTTGTGTGTGTGTGTGTGTGTGTGCGTGCGTGCGTGCGAGAGAGAGTGTGCATACGTGCGTGTGTGCGTGTGTGTGTGCGTGTGTGTGTGTGTGTGTGTGTGTGTGTGCGTGTGTGTGTGCGTGCGTACGAGAGAGAGTGTGCATGCGTGCGTGCGTGTGTGTGTGTGCGTGTGTGTGTGTGCGTGTGTTTGTGCGCATGTTTGCGTGTGCTGGTACACTCTGAATGGGAGGGGTATTAATCAGGAAACCTAAAACATGTGTCATGAAGAACTATGGCCAGACCAGGGGTGACTGCAGGCAGGAAATCCACGCACACACACACACACACACACACACACACACACACACACACACACACACACACACACACACACACACACACACACACACACACACACACACACACACACACACTATGGCCAGGCCAGGGGTGACTGCAGGCGAGGATGCTGTGGTGCTAGATAAGCTGGTTTTAGTGGCCCAGTGGTGAAAAAAAGGGGCTTATGAGGACATCACAGAGAGTTAACGTGGCCGGTAGAAATCCAGTTAAACTAAACAGTGGTGCGTTTCTCCAAAGCCTCCTTTGTTAACCAGAGGTGTCACTCAAAAGTAATAACAAAAGTAAATTTACGCAAAATTTTCGGTGTAAGTATAACACGAGCACATATTATTATATAGCTGTTACACCATTTACTCCATTGTAGGACCTAATGAGGTAGAGATAGACTGATGAGTTGGGATGGGGTGTCAAAAAATGTTAACAATTTTCTTTCAGGGAAGGAGTGGGCAGATCATTTAGCAATGTCCCTAGCCTTATTATAATCGACTTTCAGATCTCTTCGAGACTTGGTCTGACCAAGAGCATAACAATTAACATTTCCCAAACGGCATGGTTGGCTCGTCTCCCTTGGTTTGCTACTAGTTATTTCCTTCCCGACAAAATGGAAGGAGTTCCCAATTCTTCTGGAGCTCAGAAACTATATTTGTAGTGCTCCTGGCCTGACTAGAAGCAACGCTGAAGGTGTTGCGTCACTAGGAGGGCGCGGCATGGCTACAATGTTCCCGCGCTCCATGCTACTACTCTGAGTAGGGGAGAAGGAGGTGCAGGAGTAGCAGTCTGGGGATGGAGAGAGGAGGCGAAGGAGGAGGAGGAGGTGCAGGAGTAGCAGTCTGGGGATGGAGAGAGGAGGCGAAGGAGGGGATCAGAGGCAAGGCAAGGCAAGGCAAGTTTATTTGTAAAGCGCATTTCATACACAGGTGCAACTCAATGTGCTTCACAAAATTAACAAATGCAAAAAGAAAGGAAACAGGGAAGAAAGAAGGAAATTGAGAGGCATTGCTGAGTGGAGGAGGAGGAGGAGATGAGGGGCATGGCCGAGGAGGAGGAGGAGGAGGAGGAGGAGAAGTCTGGAGGTGGGGAGTGGAGGCGAAGGAGGAGATGAGGGGGATTGCCGAGAGGAGGAGGAGGAGATGAGGGGGATTGCCGAGAGGAGGAGGAGGAGAAACAGGATGAGGAGGAGGATGAGGAAGGGAGGAGAGGAGAAGGAGGAGAGGAGGAGGAGGTCAGCGGGAGAGGACAGCTAGAGACAAAGGAGGGGTAGAAGGAGGAGAGGATGGGGGAGAAGGAGGAGAGGAGGGGGAGGAGGAGGAGGAAGAGGAGGAGGAGGAGAGGATGGGGGAGAAGGAGGAGA